>NC_056737.1:48341435-48356435 GCF_019279795.1 Protopterus annectens | reverse complement strand
TGATGGCAGGAATGGCAGCAAGACATACTCACAGCCCACTACATAAAACCCCCTGACAGCATGTCATATGTACAAGCCTGGTATGTAGGTAGAGGACAGAGGTTGGAACACAGGCCCATATGTTTAAAACTGTTGTCATACACTAAGCACGTCACTGGTGTTACAGGATTGTCTGCAACATACCCTTAGTCAGGAATATGAAGTTAGAAACAGAAATAGATGTAGCCATGTACTGATAGCACTCAACACACACACTGCCAGTGATATATCTGACACAAGACCTGTGTGGTGGACAGACAAAATAATAGGCACACCTCTGGCAATCAAGAGGATAGGCTCACAGTAGAAATCTATGCAGACAGACTGAATTCCAAGTTACACTAGTATGTACACACAAACCCTGTAACACCGGTGCTTTATAATGCATACAACAACACTACTCATACTCTGTCTGTAGTTCTGGAACCTCCTATAAATATGTAGCTGGCCTGAGCATGCAGGTTCTCCTGTAAGAGGTATTGCTACCTGTTGTCTGTAACACTGATGCCCACACATAGGAAGGATGTCCATCATACAGGAAAGGTAAAGGGACCATGCCCACAAGATGTAGGGATTTATAGTAGTTGGTTGCCATGACAGTGGAAACTGGAAGTACTACACAGCATGCAGGTAGAAACTGGAGGACACTGATTGGTGCAGAGGCCATCACCTGATCATGTGCATCACCTACAAATTTCAAGCTGCAATCTATGCAAAGCAGCTCATTCCATTTACTGGAGAGAGACTGAGAGTGACAGAGAGAGAGAGAGAGAGAGAGAGATAGAGAGAGTGCATATAAGGCACAGAAAAAAAGAAAACCATCCAGAAGAGTCTGCATTCCCGGAACAGGTATGTGAATTATACATGTATGTAACTGACCTTAGTACTTGGTCCATAATAATGGGATAGATGTTGTGGAATGATTTATATGTGCCTTCAAGTGTTGTTGTTGTAATGATGTTCAGCTGAACAACTGATAAGGACAATAGAGTCCGTCCCTGTGGGTAGTGGGCCATACTCATCAACCATGCAGAGCAGCACTGACTGATAAGATGTAAGCCATCATAGTGTGTGTTGTGTAATGGGAAGTATGTATATTATGTGGCCAATAGCTGGTGGTGAAAGTAATGCCATTATGATGGACATGTGGGTTCCACAGCCCACCTCTTGCAGGATACTGAGGTTAACCTGTATTGTAGTATTCAGGAATGCCATATGTGTGTAATAGAGTTACCTGCAATCTGGCCCTACATATACCCCCCCCCCCCAATGTCAGGCTGTGTCCATATGTGGCACCTGTCTGTGCTGTAGCAAGGCAGAGCAGTGCAGCTGTGCAGGAAGACATTGTGAGATTGTGGACCTGGTGTCTGAATGTACCCCACATATAGGTATGCATATGTGTACATATATATATATATGTATACATGTATGTCCACAAATATACAGATACCCATGTGTAGACATATATATAAGCACATATATACATCACATATATAGATATATACCTATATGCACATGTCTACATATATGCAAACACACACACAAACATATATGTATGTAAATACATGTCCTCTATATTACTACCACTGTGCTGCATGTTATGTGCAGTGAAACAGCACACATAGCAATACACAAAGATATCTACAGCTGTCAGTGTGTGCATCATGGACGGGTATGTCACATGTGATCCCCTTGTTAGGACCACATTGCCCTTGTCTGTGAAGTATGGAATGGGAATATGGGGATGTATGGCAGGTATAGTTGTGGAGGTGGTCAGAGTTGCTAGAAATAGAGGACAGCCTACAGGGGTGATATTTGACACGTGGTGGGAAAACACCCTGGATGGTGTGTGTGGTCTGTGATGTGGATGGTGGATTGTTATCCCTGTGGACAATGTTGTGCATGCCAGCATATTTGTAAAATAAAGGAATTCACCAGCAAAACTACTTCCAAGATATACAATATTAACATTTTTGGAAACTACAGCTCTGATTGGGTCATTTATCTGGCTTATTGTACCTGTTCTGCCTTTTATGTTGGTCAGACCTCCAGACCCATCAGAATAAGATTCAGTGAACATCTAAGCTCTATCAGAAATAGACGAATAACAAATGCTCTATACAAACATAGTAGAAACCATACAGGTGCCTCTTTCAAGTTTATTATTATTGATAAAATTCAACTCCACAGAAATTTTAAGATGGGATGGCATACCAGATTAAATAATATGGAAAGTATGTGGATCACGAAACTTGGTGCATTTTTCAAACCAGGGCTGAATGAATGTGAAGTACATGAAGGTACATCTAGGCAATAATTTTAAAATATTTTTGTGTTAACTGTACATACTTGTACCATTTATGGTAGTAAGACACACTTCATGCTACATATTGTCATTTATTCAAGCCCAAATGATTATATTACATGACAATTTATAAATTCAGATTTATAACTGAGTCCTTGTCAAAATACAGGGTCATCATGGCTTTGACCATATAATATTTGCATTTTTGCAATAAATTATTAGTTTAAATTATTTTTCAATAGGGACTTAGATAAATTCTCATGATCTCCATTTCCAATTCAATCTCATATAATCATTTATACTGTTGTCTGTATGATTTAAGTTTTGATTGTGTCAGATCAGCCTGTCGGCCAATGGCAGGAGCATACCACTTAAAGAGAGATGTATATAATGAGTACCAGGATGTGACGCTGTTTTGGAATCAATTTTTTGGTGAAGGAAATGTAACATTGATAAAGGATTTTAAAGCCGAAACCGGTCTGTTATTTTTATGGCAGGCAGCTTTTTAGCTACCTCGAAATAAAATTATTATTTTCTACATCCTGCTGTTGTGTGTGCTGGTCCCTCCTTGGTTTTGTTTCATTTGGTTTGGACTGTGCACCATAGTCCACCGTGCATGCCTCGCTACTCTGTGATGTGGATGCCCCATGGGCCTCAATATGGACACAATGGGAACAAGCCTCCCACTCACTGCTACTCACAACAGCAGTCCACGTCCTGAAGGTGCCTGGCCTGGAGGCTGAGCAGGAGGAGCATGTGGACCCTGTGAATGAGTACTGGGTGCCTCAAGGTGATGTAGCACATCCCACATGTGTCTGTGGAGCCTGTTATGGAACAGACCCTGTACCTGACCTCAGGGAGATAGGAACATGTCTGTGTGTGCCCCCAGGGAGACAACATCCCCTGGGTTGGTTCCACCTGATGGTATTGCTGGACCAGTACATGAGGAGGCCCCCGGGTGGGACACACATGTGATGTGGCCTGGTAACATGGGCAGATGTGTTTGGAGAGGTGGTTTTGCTGGCCAATAGTACATATACATGCTATTGTGTCACTGTTATAGAACACATGTTAGTAGTAATAGTCTACACAATCCCAGAACATGTCCAACAGCATGCATACATAACCACAATAACACAGAATGTCAGATGTGCAGCACACACATAGCAAACATACTACAGGCATATATGAAAGCATTGTGGCCTTGACAATGGCATGCAGGTGAATAGTCTGTAGCAGGCCAGCAATGATAGTGTCCACACAGGGAACATGGCGACAAACACATTGCACAAAATGTAAAGTACAATATTTGCTCCACTGGTAGGTATTTTGTAGCCATACCTATTGAGTTGTGTGTGCAGTTTGTTGTCACTGATATGGTGAGGGGTAACAGTGATGTGTATTAAGAACTGTGGTAACCTTGCTGCATGACTTGCTCATGCCTGTGTCTATCTTTATGTCTTTCAGACACGATGTCCCATGGAAGGCTGCCAGCCCACACAGCAGCAGAAAATTAAATCTTGCTGAATGGACTCATACAGCAATATGTGACCTTGTTTGGCTGGGCTGCCCATGATCAGCAGGAGTTGACCGTCCTGTGGAATAACCTAGTCCACAGGGTCAATGATGTCGGACTGCACAACCGCAGTTATGAGCAGGTCCGGCATCATTGTTCTTACCTACTTCACAATGCCCGTTGGTGTGCTGCTGCAGTCCTGGGGTATCACCTCACCACAGGGGGGCCATGCCATCCATCACCCCAGACACAGAATGTCAGATGTGCCGCACACACATAGCAAGCATACTACAGGCATATATGAAACCATTGTGGCCTTGACAATGGCATGCAGGTGAATAGTCTGTAGCAGGCCAGCAATGATAGTGTCCACACAGGGAACATGGTGACAAACACATTGCACAAAATGTAAAGTACAATATTTGCCCCACTGATAGGTATGTTGTAGCCATACCTATTGAGTTGTGTGTGCAGTTTGTTGTCACTGATATGGTGAGGGGTGACAGTGATGTGTATTAAGAACTGTGGTAACCTTGCTGCATGACTTGCTCATGCCTGTGTCTATCTTTATGTTTTTCAGGCACGATGTCCCATGGAAGGCTGCCAGCCCACACAGCAGTGGAAAATGAAATCTTGCTGAATGGACTCATATAGCAATATGTGTCCTTGTTTGGCTGGGCTGCCCATGATCAGCAGGAGTTGACCGCCCTGTGGAATGACCTAGTCCACAGGGTCAATGATGTCGGACTGCACAACCGCAGTTATGAGCAGGTCTGGCATCATTGTTCTTACCTACTTCACAATGCCAGTTGATGTGCTGCTGCAGTCCTGGGGTATCACCTCACCACAGGGGGGCCATGCCATCCATCACCCTGGACACATGTGGAGGAGCTCCTGGCCAGCCTCGTGGCACCTGCCCGCCTGGCCAGCCACCAACCGCCGGACACCTTTGTGGAGGTGGGTGCCACCCACGCACCATCCAAGGGGCATGGAGGTAAGGCCACAGGGCACATCCGTAGACCACTGTTGCGTATATATCTGCATCAGTACAGGTAGCTCATGCATATCTGACATGTCATAGATATATTTTGTTGCTGCATAGTAGTGATAAGCAGATGTCCATATGTGGTAGTATTGTGGAAATGTACTGTTGATGTATTATAATACTGCACCCACCCTGTTGCAATGTCACAGTTGTGGCCCATGACTTTGCATCTCTCACCGTCTTATGTAGGTCCCTCTGGGATACCACTAAGGCAGCAGCCTGTAGCTGGTGAGTATGTTTTTTGTAGATTTGCCAATACACTGGGCATGTAATGGTGATGGTATATTCCATGCACACATCTAACACACCTACCCAGAATGCATGCTGTACATGTGTATGTATTGTTGCTGTGAAATGCACGGCATCAAAGGGGTGACCTTGATGGTGTATTGGAAGGGTATGTCAGACAGCTGCATGATAACTAACATCCTGCCATTGTGGAATGTATCCACAGGGAGTAACATAATGGTGGGAGACATGGCCTACAGTAGGGACATGTTTGGAACAACACCCAGATACAGTGCAACACCAGTGTATATACTTGTAGGACAATGGCATCTGCTGCAGAGATACACTATGGCATAAGGCATTACAGTGGTCCACATTATCAGCTGGGACTAGGCTGTAATATGTGGTGTTCAGTGTATGGGACACTACAAAGTGACACACATGTGTAGGACTTACTTGTCATGCATCTCCAAAAAGGCTGAAGGAGGGGGAGGGGTGTCATCATGACACACCAGTGCACTGCAGCAGGGATCCTAAGGATGCTAAGAATGGCTGTATCTGTACATAGTCAGGTTCAGGACCTGTGGCAGCTGTAACCCTACCCCCACAGCAATAGTGATGGCAGTGTGTGAACACCAAGGGATGTGCACATGAGTAGACTTTGCAATCATGCAGATTAGGGGACATGTGTAGGACAGATTGAACATACACTGGCAAATACAGGTGGCCCACGCTGTTATACCCCTGACAAGAGTAGTGACTGCTGTAGTACACACAACAAGAGGTGCGACAAACTGTCATGATAAGGGTGTGCACACACATATGCCCACATGGTGTGCATGCATCGTGGTCAGCATCCGCATACCTAACAAATTCCGTAGACACTGCATGTGAAAGTACAGGACATATGTTATATATTGGGCTCATGTACTGTTAAGATATGCGGTGATGTGGTCCCATGGCAGATCAAGGATGGGTGCAACATATCAATAAGGGTGTGTACACCCCCCATAGCTATGGTATGCTCAGATGGTTGTCAGTGTAAGAGTATTGGATTGGTCATACATGGTCCGCTGATGTTGAGAGCTGTGAATCAGCTATCAGACATCAGGCATTCACAAATGACATCTGTCCACATATCATCCCAGATATGTGTTGCTGGAAAACATAGGGGCAGTGAGCATTAAAGCTGACATAACTGACACAGTAGTACACATTCAGCAATGGGCTATACACCTGTGAGGTGTGGTGCACAGTACATGGCAAGGTGCAGAAGAGGTGCACAGCAATACTGTGTACATGGGTGCAGTGGTATTCAGAGGAAGGGGCTTCACCTAGTGACACAGCACATGCATCACACACATGTATACTGTTGCTAGCATGGATTGACTATAGCTGTGCTGCATGCTGTTGGGTACCATATGTTATGCATGTTGACAGAGGCATAGTAGGAGGACTTTGTGTGCTATCATTGTGCAACCTCATGTGTGTGTGTGTGTGTGTGTGTGTGTGTGTCTTGGTGGGTAGTTAGTTTGTCTGTAGTGTCATTCCGGTGAATTGGAGGGAGGTTGAAGCATGTAGGATGTGTGTGTGCATGTGTGTGTGTTTGTGTGGCTGGCCATGTATGCACATGTGTGATTGTGGTGTGTTCATACAGCAGTACCTCCCTCTGGGATCATGCAGTACATGGACATGGACTGCCACATAACACACACCAGGAATACTTGTCATGTCTGTAATCACAGGACAGCTGATAGTATAATATGGTCTGTAGCATGGAACAGGCATTGAGAGGGAAGGTAGACACCAGGTATACCCTTAATATCACATTCAGCAGAGAGGTCAGCTACAACCCACGTATGCAGCACTGCAGATGCATTGAGGAAGTACTAGTCAATACCAGGGAGTGTATCCAAATATTAGAGTTTTCACATGATAGACTGATTGAGCAGCATATCTGGCATGTACTGAGCATTACATGCACATGACATACCAGTGTGTGATATTATGGATAGAACATAGTAGCCCACACATATAGAGGCCATACTCATGATATCCGGACATACAGAGGGTGAACACCAAATGACAGCAGTGAAGCCATCTAAAACTACTACACACAGGTCAGGCAGGTAATGTAGTAACAGGTCTTATGTTGTGATCACTTGGGTAGGCATTTAGAGGACTAATATGCTAATGAGGGGCATCAATGTGTGTATGTTACCAAGAGTAAGGCAGGATGGGGTACACATGGACATATAAGTAGGACTGTCTGTAAAGCCATAGACAGGTAGGTATTTTAGTGGTGTGATGAAGCGGTTATCAACCATGAAAGCGCTTACCTTGTGTTATTAAATTTTATTATTTTTAATCGAAATTTGCACCTCTGTTGTTTGCCTTATTGGGACTGAACTTGTTTTTATTCATTTCCGTGGTGTGTTTGTGTGTGTGTGTGTGTGTGTGTGTGTGTGTGTGTGTGTGTGTGTGTGTGTGTGTGTGTGTGTGTGTGTGTGTGTGTGTGTATACTGTTAGACAATTCTGTACAGGTTTTAAAGTGTGTTTATTGTTTTCCCCCACAGGTGGTGAAGTGGGTCAGGGTCCTTCCTGCATGCAATCTGATGGTGTTGTCCATACAGACACTGAAGATGATGATAGTACTGTTGAGGCACAGGTGGGGTTTGTCAGGGGCCAATACACTGCGCCATCATTTGCCATCCCGCTTTTAGCCACTCCAACCCCGCACACAGTTTCAGTGCCTATACATACCCCATCACCAGTGGCCATAGCAGAGCAACAGCTGGCATTTGGTGGCAGTGCACAGGAAAGTGTGGTAACCATGCCTACTGCATCTGGTCTTAGCAGGCATAGCCAAATGTCTGGCAGGACACCACATAGGCAGATGTCCCAGGGTGCTCATGGTAGGGCCGCTGGACATCATGCCCCTGACAGAGGCGACATAGCTGGTACCAGCAGGTGCATGTTTCAAGCTGTCATGGCGGTGCAGGCCAGTCGCAGGAGGGTCCCGGTACCAGGAGACATTTGTCATAGGCAGGTGAGAGTAGCACATCAAGGCCCGTACCTGGATGTGCTCATGGAACCCGTGACAGGCACAGTCCACATGTCTGTGGCTGGAGGCAGTGAAATGCACACTCTGCCAGGTATGGTCTGCAGCTGTCCATAAACACCTGTGTAGGGCAGCCACATGGCAGAACTGTGCGCATGCATACTCACACACGATACAAACAAACCTAGGGCAACCCCATACCTACACACACCACATCACCACTCCCAGCTCACCTCAGTATACCCCTCACCCACACGGTGTCAAATATATGGCCCATCCTCGGCCTCTGCCAAACCAACAACACACCCTGTGCATATGATGATACCTGTGCCACATCCCTGTCACATTACCATCAATGCACGGACAAGATAATATGTATCTGATGCACACAGTGACTGTACTACAGTGTACCACAGTACTGCAGTGTAGCATTTGTAAGGAGTAAAGTATAATGCATATATGTCAGGTAGTGTAGCCATCCAGCAATGATGCATTATAGCTGTTAGTAACACTGGTTGATTGTGGTCTCTATAATGTTATCCATTTGTGTTGTAGGTGTACATGTGTCAGCACGAGGATGGTCTGCACTTATATTCCACAACAGGGTATGGCACTGTGGTGACACAATGGCTGTGACATATCTGGGGTACAGTTGAACACATGTCACAGGTTAGTATAATGGTTATTGCCTGTGCCACATGGACAGGTGACCCGCTGGGGTGTGTATAGCCTGCAACCTGATGTAGACCCATCCACATACACGCACAGTGTTACTTGGCAACACTGGGACTAGACCCCTACCTAGTATGAAGTGATACTGAAGTGTGTGGCTTACATTGCACACACCACACAGCGTTTAGGGTGATGTGTGTCCCAGGTTACATGTTACATGCAGAACATCCCCAGACATGTACAGTATGCTAATGGGGGATGTAATGGGTGTATATGGACAATACGTAGTGTGACATACCTTCATATACATATTAACAGACACAAAACAGGCAGACACACATCCAAGAGACCAGGGCCTATTACTGCTAACTAACTTGACTGTGTGTCCAATGTGTTACAGGTAGGCTGCATGCAGCACATGCATAACTGGCCTGGATTGTGGTATCAGTTACCTCTATGGTTGATAATTACAGTGGTAACCCCGACATGGTACATGGGACATATACCAGGTGTACCTTGGTGTAACGACAATGTGCACATTACCCACATCCCCCAGTGTATATTGTACTCCCTGAAACCCATGATGACACTATGCCATACCCACCATCACACATTGGCCATGAATGCAATATAGCCTATAGAATACCCCAACAGTGGTACTACAGGGATATGCATCTAAAGCACATGCCACATACGTAGTAGGGTGTTGCATTGTCATGCCTCATCTATGGGCAGCAACAACACTATCTCTACTAATGTGTAGCAATGGGTATTGTAATAGGAGTATGTGGCCTCGGAATGCTGTACCCTACAGATATACAAACATGTACACATGCACATACTTGCCAGAACACAATGGGTATTCCATGTCTATCAATCCATTTGTACAGCACTGTTGTGCTGGTACTGCAAGGCTCATGTAGCTGGTATGGAGAGGAGCTTAGGGTACATGCAATATCCCATACAGCAAAAGCCACAACTGACTATGGCAATGGGTGTTGTGGTGGTTGTGAAGGCCCTCATGGAATTCCCAAGTACAGGTGTGCTAACACACAGCACTGCTATACTCAGTCATCCATCATTCCCCCACCCAACCACTACCACTGTACTACTACTCACATCACCATTCATGTCTCACCCACACTCAGCTCCCCTCCCACCAGCTCAAGAACCATCCCTATGCACCCCCCACATATTCTACCAACTATACTACTCAAACATAAAGCATCCCTACAACTTAACATAGTAACCCTCCCACCTTACCTATTACCCACAGAGCACAATCATAAAGTTTCCCTTATAAACAAACACATTCAAAAACTGAGAAAACTAATAATCTCATGCATATCAAAACTAGCCCTAAGTGGAGACATCCACCCCAACCCTGGCCCTACCATCTCCAACCCCAATCCTCATAATCAGACTAGAAACCACAACTTCTCCCATATTACAGCCAATAGAAAGCCAAGTGACTTCCTTCTACTAAGCCTAAATATTAGAAGTATATCCAAAAAAGTCCATGAACTCCATGCCACCACAGACTTGTACTCCCCAGATATAGTCATCCTGACAAAAACCTGGCTAAAACCTCACATTACCAGTGAGCAAATACTCCCTACAGGTTACGGCATACTAAGAGTAGACCGGTTAAACAAAAAAGGAGGTGGTGTAGCTATAATATTTAAACAGCATCTAAACATCCAGATCTTAAAATCATTAGCTCCACAAATAGGCAATGAAGAAATAATATATACCAACCTCAAAATTAACCAAAACAAAACCATCAACATAATTGGATGCTACTTCCCACCTGGCCAAAACATCCCTCCACTAGAAAACCTCCTCAGCTGGTCTACCCACCATCTCCCCCAAGAAACTATCATCTTAGGTGATTTCAATATTGACTGGCAATCCTGTTCTGGCAACAATCCAACCCATCATGTACACCTTCATGGCTTCACCCAACTAGTCCAGTCACCAACCAGGATAAATAAAAACTCCAGCAAGCACACTACCCTGGATTGGATACTAGTCAGTAAGAGCCCCCAGTCATATATAACAGGCTGCTTATCAGATAGCCTCAGTGATCACTCCCCAACATTCATAGGTTCATAGGTTCATAGGTTCATAGGTTCATAGGTTCATACTAGGCTATCTGCCCAAGGGCATTTATAAGCCTAGCCCATAGTTATGTGGCTTTCGCCACCCCTTTAGTTTGAATAAAAACTATGCCTATCATTTTGCTGTGCCTCTGTCAAGCAGTGACACTGAAGTAATCCCTGGGGTATATCTGCAATCTCCCATCCATTGGTCAAGATTCCTCTTGAACAAGGCCAGAGAGGTGCTCTGCCTCACATGTACCGGGATTTTGTTCCACAGCATAGGGAGTCTCTGGGTGATGAATCTGTCCCTCCAGCACGTTCTATTTATAACCGTGTCAAGGTTTAAGTCTCCCCGCCTTGTGGTTCAGAGGGACCAAGATATTTTGAGGAGAAGCATATTCATCAAATCTGGGTTTGACATGGCCTTATATGTCAGGCACAGGTCACCTCTGAGCAAGCGGTATGAGACTGAATAGAGCTGGAGTTCTTTCAGTCGGGCAGCATAAGACATATTTTTGAGACCCTTTATCCTTTTGGTGAGGAACTTTTGGGGCCTTTCAAGCTGCAGCAGGTGTCTGGTCAGATACATTCCGAATGGGGCATTGTACTCAATCATAGGTCTAATAAGTGATGAGTACAGGGGGACGATGACCTCCCTTGATCTAGATGTGAATCCCTTCATGATCAGGTGGGTGATATAGAAGGTTTTCCTAACTACTTTAGCAACATGAGTGTCAAACGAAAGGCTACTGTCAACCTGGGTCCCCAGATCTCTGATGACTTTTTCTGTGCTCAGTAGATTGCCACCTATATGGTAGCTAGGAGTAACCTTGTTTTTCCCGAAGGGTATGACTATGCATTTTTTGGCATTTAACTTCAGGCCATGGCTCTGGCACCAGTTATCCGTTTCTGTGAGGCCCTTCTGGAGGATATCTGTGTCAGATGTGTTTTCGACTATGGCGTCCAGTTTGCAGTCATCTGCAAACTTTGTCAGCCATAACCCTCCTGTGTTTGCTTGTACTTCAGAAAAGTAGATGCCGAACAAGAGTGGACCCAGGACTGAGCCCTGTGAGACACCACTTGTGACAGGCTTTGAGTCTGACATGGCTCCAGCAACTCTGACCCTGTGAGTTCTGTCACTTAGCCAGTTTGCAACCCATCTTGTGATGTATGGGTTTACATTCAAGCTGATGAGTTTTTCGATGATACCTGAGTGGGGTATTGTGTCGAAGGCCTTTGCCAGGTCGAGGTAGGCTGTATGGACTGCCTTTCCCTCATCAATGGCCTTGGTGACTGTCTCGAAAAAGTCAACCAAGTTTAAGAGGCAGGATCTGCCTTTGACAAAGCCAAACTGAGTTGGATCCAAAGTCTGCAAGTTCCCTATGTCTTTATTTATGAGTTCCATTATGATCCTCTCATTCCTACTCAAAAAATACCTATACCAAGCTAAACCTGTCATCTACCGTCAAATACGTGAAAAACTAAACTTTAACCCACTTACATTCATCTCATCCCTCAAAGAATAAAGAGAAAAGCGCAAAGTACTAAAATAATCCAAGAGGTTAATGGAAATACTGGAAGTCTTTAGATAAAACACAGTTTTATTGTCTCACTTCACATGGAAAACGCTGTGAAGTGAGACAATAAAACTGTGTTTTATCTAAAGACTTCCAGTATTTCCATTAACCTCTTGGATTATTCCTCAAAGAATGTTACTGGCATCCTCTAAAGTACCTCAGTCTAGATGACGTAGTTGAATTTTTTAATACTACCTTCCTGAACATTCTTAATTACCATGCCCCCATAAGATTTTCCAGAACCAAAGCACAACCCTCCCCATGGCTACAGAAAACCACTAAGTCAGAAATAAAAAACAGGGATAAAGCCTGGGAGCACTGGCACAAAACCAAAACCCCCTCAGCTAGACAAAAATTCCTAGAACTACGCAATAGAGTCAAAAAGCCTAATAAAACAGGACAAATTCCAGTACTACCAGTCTGCCCTAGACTCCTCACAACACAGCCCCAAATAATTCTGGTCCTCTATAAACTCCATCCTCCACCCAGGTAAAGTCAGTACCCCTCCTCCTAACATCCCTCACTCCTCAGAAAATATTGCTACCCCATTCAACACACACTTCACCCAAACCATACTATCACTAGCTAAACAACACAACCCCCCTCCCCTCCAACCCACACCTTTAACTAGTAATCTCCCCACTACCTTATCTTTTTCTCCTGTACCTACCTCCAACATAAAAAAAACTCTTAACTAAACTTAAACCCACCAAATTAGCAGCAGACAACCTCCCAAGTGAATACCTACAAATCGCAGCTGATGCTCTGGCCTACCCAGTATCCATCTTGATTAACCGATCTCTGTCAGAAAGTTACGTTCCTACACTGAGGAAAGTATCACATATAATTCCCCTCCACAAAGGCGGACCCTCTGCAGAACTAACCAATTACGGATCCATAGCTATTCTCTCTCCACTCTCCAAAATACTAGAGAGATGCATACACTCTCAGGTCTCAGACTACCTACTTACTAACAACCTCCTTTCCAGTACTCAGCATGGTTTCCGACCAAACCATAGCACCACCACTGCCTTACTCTTCTTTACTAACACTATCCTTCAGCATAAAAACAATGGCTATCTCTCCTCTGCTACTTTCCTAGACCTATCTAAAGCATTTGACATGGTCCCACACAAACAACTTATCTCTGTCCTCAATAACCTATCCTTCTCACAATCAGTCACCAACTGGTTTCAGAGTTACCTGTCTGACCGCCAACAATCCGTTGTATGGCAGAATGACATATCTCCCCAACTACCTGTCTCCATAGGGGTTCTCTAAGGATCCATCCTTGGACCCCTACTCTTCTCAGTTTACACCAGTAATCTAGCCTCTGCCACCAAACATGGCACACTCATACAATATGCAAATGACTCGACCATCATCTGCTCAGCCCAGTCCCTACCCAAACTGCAAAAGGTCACACAGGAAGCCTTTTCCTCTGTTGAAACATGGTTATCCGATGCCCAATTAATACTCAACCCAAACAAAACTAAACTTCTCATCTTCCAACCCACCAAACATACTCAAAACAACTCTCATTTTAACATCACAGCAAAAGACAACACCACTATATACCCAACTGAACATACCAAATTGCTAGGAGTGGAAATAGACAAATAAACTAAAATTTGACATTCACATATCCATGACCATAAAAAAAGTCCACAAAAAACTAGGAGCGTTATACAGAAATAAGTAATTTCTCACCAAAGCAGCAAAGATTTCAATAGCAAATTCCCACCTTATCTCCACCCTACTTTATGCCTCTTCAATATATACCAACCTAAGGCAATGTGATTTAAACAAGCTAGAGACCTGCTACAACAAAATCGCCAAATTCGCCACAGGGGCATCCTACCGTAGTCACCACTGTCTCTCACTTGCTGAACTGGGCTGGCTTGAACTCCCTCACCTCCTTCAGTGGTATCAACTCTCACTCGCCCACAAACTAGTAAACCATCCACTAAATGTCCCATCCCTCCAGAATCTACTCCAACCCTATCGCACCACCAGACCACTAAGATCCAGCAACAAAAATCACTTGCAGATCACTAAAGCTAATAACTCTGCTGGTGAAGCACTATTCTCTTGCACCATAGCCAAATTATGGAACTCACTCCCACCCACAATTACCTCCGTACCATCATGCATCCACTTCAAAACTTTACTAAAAGTGCACCTAAAAACATGCTGGCTATGCCCTTGCAACTCCCACTCTAATATCATCCACCCCATCCGACCACTACCTTTCTCTCTACTCCACTAACTACCTTGATTATAGCAAGCTCAGATGCTCATAAGCCTAGTACTTATTATACAGCAGGAACTTCTCATTGTAACATTTGTTAATGTCTGTTATGTACTTCACAGATAAAGATTCTAGTTGTCTACTGATGTACTATGTTCTTCATCTGTAAATATGTTGTAAATAATTGCTATGTTAAATTGTTAA
>NC_056737.1:48138935-48336435 GCF_019279795.1 Protopterus annectens | reverse complement strand
ACAAAAACAATGAGACAAAGGAAAGTGTAGGCAAAATGCTTCATGACGACTGTAACATGACATAAGGTGTACATTATAGCCAAAAGCATAACAAATGATCCAATGCAGAATAGAGAAGTGTTATGTGAAGGTGTTATGCATCATGATTTAGGCATTTGTCATGAAGGCAGGAAGATTTGGGTAACATGCTTAGTAATGATATTTACCAATTGAAGATCCTATATGCTATCGATTCAACTCTTCACCCTGTTCAAGACAAAATTAGTCTGACTGTCCATAGTGTAGCAAGGCTAAACACATTAGCATGAAGGGCAACAAAGTAATGTGGCCAAAGGCAAGAACTCTCCAGATTTTGCCATAAACTGTGTACTTCTATTTCCCTTAAGTTACAGGTGCTGCTTGGTGCCAGACATTGTGCAAATGCAGAGGAGAAAGAATGCTAACACAAAAGGGGAAGATACATAGACAGGGAGAGTGGGAGGCAGAGACAAAATAGATTCTGACGAAAGCAGGATAATGATGGCTGAAAACAATATTTAAGCAGCAGCTACACATAAAATAGTGTACTAAAAGCAATAAATAACAGTTTGATAATGCCTGGGTTAGAACATTTGAAAGTATGCAAGAAATCATTATATATATATATATATATATATATATATATATATATATATAAGCATACTCTCATCATGCCACAAAGGAATTCTGACTTTGTACACTTTAAATCACACAATTAAAAGGACAGTGACAATGTATTGAAGCAGAAGGGGTGAACACAGAGAGAGAGAGAGAGAGACAGAGAGAGAGAGAGAGAGACAGAGAGAGAGAGAGAGATAGCAACAGTATGGTTTATGGTGCATAAGTTGTGTTACTCTTAGCTGTTTACTATTATCTTTGCTAATCTGCCATGCTCTGTACAATAAAGTGCTTGCTATATGGAGTAAGAAGTGGTGGGAGAGTAGAAACAAGATCAGAACATAAACAGGATAAGGGTGGTTTATTAAGTGTCACAGCTGGGGATGGAATGTTTTTGCAAATGCTTTCTTAGAGCACTATTCAAATTCTATGTTAACAAAATGTTGTAGATGGAGATAAATATAGACATTTGCAGTTAAACATATGATAGAAATATAAAATGTCTGTAACTGAGCCTATGATACTATGCTAAGACATCAGTCTACAGACAGGACAATTATCTTAACTCACTACATAGGAACCTCTAGTTCATATTCACCAGCCTAAGAACTGTTACAATAACTGTTTCACAGTAGTGCCCTTAATCTCCTTTACTCTGTATTCCCATAGTGCAATAGATTTAAGCACATTTGCATAAAAGTAGCTAAACTACTGCAGTTAAAATTAAATTTGTCAGTTTATGCAATAGGAAGGAAGAATTCACCATCACTCAGCATTGGATAGCTATGCCAACCTCCGAACAAATGCTGAGGACAAAAAGTGAAGGCTTTTGGATGGGCCATTTCTGACTGGGTGTGCAGTGTGTGATTCCATTTTTTGACCAGACTAAACATGTGAAAATGGTGTTGATAGGACAGTAGTGGAAATCGGGCAGAGGGTAGAACAAAGGGGAAAGAATATAGGAATTTGCAGGAATGTGGTGGGAGATCACCTTAGTTATACACTTCTTCACAACAGAAATGTAGAATTATACACACAATTTCATGACTCTGGAGAGTCACCATAACTAGGATGGGTGTCAACAATGGAATAATGTTGTATAGCCAATTGGATCAAATAAAGTGTGTCAAAATGACACATAAGTGAAGTGGAGAGCTATGTATGGGGTGTATTTTCTTTCTGAGACAGGTACCCTTTTTGCAACAGAGAGGAATATTGGGGAAGGTGTTTAGGAATGAGAGGGTCAGGTAGGTAGCTTAGGTTAGATAGCAGGTGTAGACATACAGGACATACAAGACATACAAGGATGGTGATGTATACAATGGGTTGGAGACACCATGATTTGGCATAGGTAGGGAAACCTGGAGGCACATCCATGTCAAGCTTGAGAAGAGTAAGCCTCTAATTTTCACTGTCTGAACTGTCATCACTGTCCCCTGTGTCAATTGCCTGGGTCAGTGCTGGTCATGGATTCATTCTGGCAGTACAAAGTAAGACCTTTGCAACTCCATTGATTTGGGCACCAAGGATCCTCTCCATAATGCCCTGAACCAGCCCTGTCATCTCCAGTTGGGTGACACAATCACCAGCTCCACTACTACTGCTCCTAATAGGTACCACTGCACCAGTAGCCTGGGCAGAGCTACCTGATACAGGTGAAGCAGTTTGGGGAGGAGATGTGGAAGAAATGCTAACAGGTTGTGACCCAGATGTGTTGGGTGATCTGTGCTGCCTGTAGTGGTGCCACTCTAGCCACCTGTGGAGGTATAATAGGCCAAATCCCAGTGGTCAGTCTACCTCCTTCTGTTGATGGTCATTTTTTTCAGCAGGATGTGTGTGTGTGTGTGTGTGTGTGTGTGTGTGTGTGTGTGTGTGTGTGTGTGTGTGTGTGTGTGTGTGTGTGTGTGTGTGTTTGTGTGTGTGTATGTGTGTATATGGAAAAAAAAGATATAAGAAGGGGCTGACAATACAGAATTAGATCAATGAATGGCATGTCACATTATTTAATTATTTTAATACATAAACCAATATAAGAAATACATAAGTATACCTTGGCCACATCTAGATATGATGGGAAGGTGTTAGTGTGCCATAAAACCAATCAAGCACAATGGTATGATATGACTAATAGAATCATGTATTTCACTGTGCCATATCAAATGTCTACCTTCAAAGGTTAAATTGCATTTGTCAAAATGTAATTGTTAATGTCATGCAGTATTGCAGTTAATATCTTTGAAATAATATCCTGAAAAAAATATCTAATGTGTGTTTCTGGGTATTCAACTAACAGACAATGAAGCTGCCATACTAATTTTCTAATGAAATCACAAAGAACTATTAGAACAGGCATGTATGCTTGACATAAAAGTTAAGGTATGCCTGCTTAAGATCATATAGAATTATGGACTTACAATAAATTTCTGGTTTGCATTCCAACCCAATTCATACTTACCCCATGCCTATCTGAGGTGATTTAATCTCTCCTGATGTGCCTCTCAGTTTACTGCTATCTCTGCAGCAACTATATAGTAATATATATATATATATATATATATATATATATATATCTATATCTATATCTATCTATATATATATATATATATATATATATATATATATATATATATATATATATATATATAAATTTGTTGACCGGGCTAGTTTAACTGGATATATGTCCATTTTCAGTAGAGGCCCGGGGACACACTAACACACACACACACACACACACACACATATAGATATATATATATATATATATATATATATATATATATATATATATATGTGTGTGTGTGTGTGTGTGTATAATTTATATATGAAAGCATAATAAATAACTGCATTGGCTGTATAATTAATGTCATACTATAGACAGGTGATGGGCCAGTATACTTACACAACTGAGGGGTGTTTGTGGTCTTAAAGTCATCCTTCATCAGTTCAGGAGGTCCCACTTGTGCATCTTTATAACACTGTAGTGGTACAACATTGCTCCCCATTATGTGGGATGCAAGTTGCACTGGAGACAGCTTTGGCTAAGCTGTTCCAAGCTTCAACCTCATAATGAGACCCACTATAATTCTCCTGCAGCAGCCTCAGACTGTAGCACTTCACAAGGAGTGCCACACAAAAAAATCTGGAGTCCTCAATACCTCACTTTTGTGCTCTAAATGGAACACCATCCCTATTGTCACCAGCCATGTCTACAGCAGTTAAGCTATAAATATAAGTAAGAGCTGATGCCTAATTCAGATATCATGCGTAACAGCTTGTATGTAATAATTCACATCCTTGTCAACCGCATTTGCACAATTAAAAGCACAGCAATGGCTTGGCAGGCATATTGGCACTGACTAGATCAAAATTCACAGAAAGTGTGAAAAATGGTAATGCAATTGCTCCATATGTGCTGCTGAAACTATTGATAAATGCCCCAGTGTTAAACACTGAAATGTTTCATGGTGTTTGTTCTAATCATTGTTGGTTGCAAGAAAAATGGTTTGAGACATTACTTACTCATGGAACTGTATTTCTACATAAAAGGCAGCATTTGTGTTTGTTAATACATCTCAGATGCATGCAGTTGTATAACCTGAGTAAGACATGGTGTGTTAGGTTACATACATATGTACATACATACAACACATACTGTCAAAAACACATACTTATATGTGAGAACTCAATAAGTATAATAAAACTATTGTGCACATCATATATATGCATATGCATTCTACATTATATATCACCATTGTCATATCTAACATACTTTACACATATTACATTGGGTGTCTATAGCAATCCGTAATGATACATCTGTTGTAATAAACATAGTTATGTTACTCGTGCATTTGTTGTGATATTCCTAAACAAAATGTTGTGATAAATGACATTCTGACTCTCTCTGTAAAAGTATCTGTCAACTGGATTTGATCCTTGCATCAGTTGTCCTCTGTGCTTAAGCTGAGTTTACGTACACCTTGTATTACAGACACAGTTTTCTAACAGGTGGAATTTCTTCACTGAGTGACAGCTATGCACCAGTGGCAGCATTGTTTGTGCTACAGAAGGCATCTAAAAGTAATGCTTTTACTTTTTTCTTAGGAAGTGAAACGTGTTTGAATGCTACCTAACAGTGCAATTGCAAAAGGCATTTAAAAAATAATAGGAATAAAAAGTGCAGTATGATGACACATTCATCCTTCCCATCTCCTTGTCATAGCAGAACTTTACTTTCCAGCATACATTATCAGGACTGCAGATAATGCCAACAGATGTTGTTAGCAATACTGGTAATAGCTGAGTTTCAGTCAATCGTCTTCTTCTTTCGGCTTTTCCAAGTTAGGGGTCACCACAGCGGATCACATGTCCGCTCATGATTGGCAGTGGAGTTTTTACAGTGTTGAGTTGCCAGCCTGGCGCCCAAACTTCCACAGAAGGCACACACACGCGCACACTCATGCCTAGGGCCAATTTAGAGTGTCCAATCCACCTACAGCATGTCTTTGGGATGTGGGAGGAAGCCGGAGCACCCGGAGGAAACCCACGTGACCACAGGGAGGACATGCAGACTCCACACAGAGGGCACCCCAGCTGAGGATTGAACAGGAGAGACTCTTGTTGTGAGGCAACAATGCAAACTGCTGCACCACTGTGGTAATACAGTGATATATCAAAATGTTTGACAATATGTATTCACACCCCTTCTGTAAAATTACCTGTAAATAGATCTGAGTCCTGCATCAGTTGCCCTCTTTATCTAAAATTACTTCACTTACGCCCAAAGGAAAGTTACCTGGCAGGTACATTTTCTTTATTGAGTACTAGCCAGAGTACTAAGGACCATGCACCATTACCAGAATAGTTTGTGCTTTAGAAGGCAGCCCTAATTAAATTTTATTTTTTTCTCCCTCAGGAAGTGAATTGTGTTTGAGCAATGCCTTATGGAGCCCAAGTGAAAAAGACATTTTATATAAACATAATATATATATATATATATATATATATATATATATATATATGTATAGATAGATATATATGTGTATATATATATATAGATATAGATATATATGTATATCTATATATATATATATATATATATATATATATATATATATATATATATATATATATATATAGGTCTATGTTAAATGTTCGAACATCCAAAATGTAGAACATTACATGGTCGAGACCAAATGTTCGGCATTTGGATGTTCGAACATAAAAAAAAAAAAAAAAAAGAAAACACAGAAAAAAACACTTTAACAGTGTAGGCAGGGGGGGCAAGCCCCATGCACCCCCTACACCCCCCTACTTAAATATGCCAACTCCGAGACTGCACTTCAGTGCAGAAAAGGGAAATTCTCTGTATCTGCAACATACAGTGCCATTGAAAAATCTATCTTCGAGCACTCAAAATTTAGAACATTTGTTCTCGACCATGTAACGTTCGACATTTTGAGCGTTCAAAGATTTTCCAGGTACCTATATATATATATATATATATATATATATATATATATATATATATATATATGTATATGTATATATATATATATATATATATATATATATATATAAATATATATATATATAAAATATATACATATATATATATAAATATATATATATATATATATATATATATATATATATATACATACATACAGTACATTGAATCACAAATGAACACATTTAATGGATATATGTAACAAGGAATGAAGCTATAATAACATTAGCATGTCATGATTATCCTTTGTTTTCAACATCACAAGTAACATTTAGGTTACACATTATCAGAATTTCATGTACTGGCAATTGCTGTTCAAGGTGGCACACAGAGAATGACATGAGGTCATTCTTGCCACAGTGCATACAATTATTCTTGACATCAACATTTACAATATATTTTATGTGTCATGATGAAAAATTGTGAAATGTGCATAATTTCACCAGCATATATGACACATATGTCCACTTTACTTATGTTTCTGATTTTGTATTACTACACTCTACAAAATGCCATATGTCACAATGTCCATAATACATATTGCTATTAATAATGAGAAGAGGTGATTTTACAACACATTTGTAGAATACTTTCACATGGACTACAAGAAATATTTCTTATCTTACTTTAGCCTGTTCATTTCATATGCAACCCTAAGTATCAATATTTATTCTGAATCCAGTCATAAAAATATCTGTCAACTGGATTTGAACCCTGCTTCACATGCAACTTGTGCCACAGAAATAGATACCTGATAGATAGAATTTATTCACTTCTTACTATTCAAAATGCTGACAGCTGTGTACTAGCACCAGACTAGTTTGTGCCACAGAAGGCAGTTAAAATTATTTTTTTTACCTTTTTCCTTAGGAAGTGAACTGTAGTTCACTGCTATGGACCGCTGCCACTCAAGAGTGTGCAATGTCAAACAGTGGGTAAACAATGAAGATAAGAGAAAAAAATGTTTAAATAGAGGAAATATTCTGAAATAAGTAGTTAAAATGTACAGGTTTTTACTTTTCTCAACTTATGTCTTGCAACATGAACATATAGGTTCATAGATTCATAGGTAGGTATGCTATCTACCTGAAGACATTTATAAGCCTAGCCAGAATGTGTTGGCTTTCTCCACCCCCTTAGATTAGTTCCCTGTGCCTCTATCCAGCAGAGCCACTGAAGTGATCCCCAGGATAAACTTTCTGTTTCCCATCCACTCGTCAAGGTTTCTCTTGAAGAGTGTTAGCGAGGAGCTCTGCCTAATGTAGATTGGAATCCTGTTCCAAAGCAAGGGCAGTCTCTGGGACAGGAATCTATCCCTCCAGCAAGTCCTATTTACTGTTGTGGTGAGGTTTAGATCCCTAGAGCATGTGGCTTGAGGGGATATGATTTTCTTTAGGTGGAGCATGTCCATCAATTCTGGGTTGGACATGGCCTTGTATGTCAGGCAGCGATCACCTCTGAGTAGGTGGTATGCAACCTAGTGCAGCTCGAGTTTGTTGAGTCGAGCTGCATAGGGCATCTGTTTGAGGCCATTGATCATCTTGGTGAGGTGCTTCTGTGGTCTCTCCAGCTGTTGCAGGTGTCTTGTAAGTTACATCCCAAATGGGGTGTTGTACACTATGATGGGTCTGATGAGTGATGTGTAGAGGGGCACAATGACCTCTTTTGATCTGGATGTGAACCCTTTTGTGATTAGGTGGGCCATATAGTAGGATTTTCTAACCACTTTGGCAATATGATTATCAAAGAAGAGATTACTATCTGCTTGGGTCCCCAGATCCCTTATTACATCTTCCGTATTTAGGGGACTACCACCTATGTGGTAGTTTGTGGGTACTTTGTTTTTTCCAAAAGGGATGACTATGCACTTTTTGTCATTTAGCTGGAGGCCATGATTTTGACACCAGGTATCCGTCTCAGTGAGACCCTTCTGGAGGATGTCTGTAGCAGCCAGAGAGTCAATTATGGCGAAAGTTTGCAGTCGTCTGCGAACTTGGTCATCCATTTTCCTCCTGTGCTTGCCTGTACCTCTGAGAAGTATATGCCGAACAGGAGGGGTCCTAGGACTGAGCCCTGTGGAACGCCACCTTTAACTGGTTTAGAGTCACACCTAGCTCCCGCAACTCTCACCATGTGGGTTCTGTCCATGAGCCAGTTGGCAACCCATCTTATGACATAGGGGTTTATGTTTAGGCTGGTGAGCTTGTCTATAATACCAGAATGGGTAATGGTGTCAAAGGCCTTTGTGAGGTCTAGGTAGGCTGTGTGTACCACCTTTCCCTCATCTATAGCTTTGTTAACTGTCTCAAAGAAGTCCACCGGGTTTAGGAGGCACGATCTGCCCTTAACAAAGCCGAGCTGGGTAGGGTCCAGTGTTTGGAGGTTCCCAATATCTCTGTTAATGAGTTCCATGATGATGCACTCCATAGCCTTGCAGACCAAGCTAATCAGGCTTATAGGGCGATAGTTCCTGGGGTCTGTTGTGGCTCCAACTTTGTACAGCGGAATAACTGTTGCTGTGCGCCACACTATGGGTACGTAGCTTGTGGAGGGGCTGAGTTTGAACAGTGTGTTTAGGTGAGGGGTTAGTTCATCTTTGAGTTTGTGTATGATGTAGCCTGGGACACCATCCGGTCCCATTGATGCTGTGTTTTTGGCTTTGGAGAGGGCTGTTTTAACCTGAGTGTCTATGATTTCAGGGACTCTACATTCTTCTGGTATGGTTATGGTCCCTTTTGGGGGTGAGAGGGGGGTGACACTTGCACTGAACATGTCTGCCAGGATGTTGGCGATATCGGTTGGTTCAGTGTATTTTGTCCATTCTGCACTAACTCTGAGCAGATCTGAGCATTGCCACTTAGATTCTTCACATAGCTAAAGAATGCCTTGTGGTTATCTTTGGAGTCCTTGGCAAATTTTTTTTCTAAGCTAGCCTTGGATGATTTTATGACGGATCGTAGTTTCTTGCTGATACTGATCAGGGATGTCTTCCCTTCTTGGGGTTTTACTCTCTTCTGTACTAGTTTCCTCCTTCTATTGTATATCTTGTTTATGGCAAGGGTCCACCAGACTGGTTTCCTTTTCTTGGAGGAGTGAGTCTTGGTTTTGCTTGAGATAGCACAATCTGTGCATTCTTGTAGGTTCCCGTAGAATACATTAGTAAAGGATTTTGCAGCTTGGACAGCGTTATCTTTTAGCATGGGGCTTTGAAACCTTCCACCTGGGTCTTAAGTAATGTGAAGTTTGCTTTTGAAAAGTTTTTCATGGTGGTTTCCTTGACCAGGGGTGGGGGCAAAATGTGGATATCCAGAGTGATTTGTTTATGGTCAGATCTTACTAGTGAGGGGTTGACCTCCAGTGTGGAATACCAGTCGCCCATGTTGGTGATGACTAGGTCCAATATGTTGTCACCTCTGGTGGGAATGCTGACCTGTTGACCCAGGGCTTTTGAGTTTATAAATTCTAGGAAATGTTGTGCAAGGGAGTTAGTACTTGAGTAGTTCTCTTAGTTAATGTTTGGGTAATTGAAATCACCCAATATTATGGTGTTTGGTAGGACCTTTATGTTTTCCAGTGTTTCCAGAAATATGGAATGGGGGTCCTGGGACATGGTCGGTGATCTATAGCAAGCTACAATTTGAATTGCAGTTTTGCCCATTGTTAGTTGCACGTGGATGATCTCTGAAGCATTGTGCTGTGCCACTAACCTGGAGGTGTGGGTATCCTTGATGAATATGGATACGCCCTCGCCTTTTGTATTTCGGTCTGGGTTATGTGGCCGAAATGCATGGTATGAGTTGTAGCCTGGTAGTGCTGGAGTGCTCTCTCTGGTGCCTTAACCCAGGTTTCTGTTACTGCACATATATCTATTTTCTCCATACTGAGGAGTGCCTCAAGTGCATGCATTTTGAGGTATACACTTCTGGCATTGAGTAGCATTACCCTCATTTTTTTGTTACTTGTACTATTTATGGCAGTGGGTTTGTCTTTTGAGCCTTGCCTAAAAGGCAAGATCCTTGGCCAGTATTTGAAAGCCTAAGGGTGACAGGTGCAAGCCATCTCTAGTGAAGCAGCATGGTTTGTCGAGCATGTCATCCCAGGCAGACAGACACTGGATCCCCTCTGAATGACACCAGAAACTTAGCCAATTGTTGAAATTGATAATTTTTTCTTTATACTGTGGCATCATTCTTGGTGAGGGCAGAATTCTACTCAGGGTCAGGGTCTTACCGGCCTGGGCTACATGATCAGAGAGCTCTTCCATGTCTCTTTTCATGTAGTCCAGGGAGGGATGACTCAGGTCATTCACACCAACATGGACAATGACAGAGTCGTATTTGTACTTGTTCTGTTGTGACCTGAGTGCTTGTGTTATGTGGCGGATCCTGGCACCTGACAGGCAGCTAACAGTAACCTTCTCCTTGTTCAGCCTATTGAGTGGGACATCAATGTGCCTGACTATAGAGTCACCTATTACTAGTGTGTTGGGTATGTTATTTTGCCTTAAGGGCTGTGATTGCATGGCAGACGGGTTCTGTAAAGTATGTGTTTCATGGTTTGTGTTGGGGGTGGAGGTTGCTTGGATGTCTGCTTTGGAGGTCTCTGTTGCTTTTGCAGATTTTTATTTAGAGCCTCTGAGTATGTTTTTGTGTATTTATGTGTGTTTTTGCTGATATTGGTTTAATGGGTCTATGTGGGACTGGTGGTGTGATGCAAGTATTTCCCTTCTCCTCTTGACTGTCTTATCCAGTCTTGGGTTGAGGGAGCTTAGCCTCCAGTTTGGCTGTATAATTGCATCTCTTGCATGTATTAGTGTTTGGTGGTAGGAGGATAGGGTTGTCTGTTTACATGAGGTAGTTGTAACATAGCCTCAAAATGCCCAGATTCACCAGTTGGACTGTAGACTACACCTGAAACTGCCCTTTGGACATGCCTTGGTAGGTACAGTGAACTGTTTAACTGATTGGCTGGTAAGGTCGAATAGAGAGCCTTGTCCTTCTGTACAGTATAGGGGGATCAATTGTTAGGTTTTATAAGTGCTTGCTATGAGTTTTGAGCAAGTGCCAGGCTGAGAAATGAATGGCTCGAGTGCTTAAGTTGAAAGTTTGTCTAGTTCCAAGGGAAAAATTGAAGAGGAGACTTTGTGGAGCTGGGAATAGTTATACCCTTGCTAACCGGCTCTGCCCGTTGTGCAAAACCGGGCAAATACATTTTTTATAGCAGGGAAATAAAAAAGATAGAACTTAGCCAAAAAATGGCCAATAAACTACTAATATCTGGGCTGATACCACTCCTCCAGGGACTGATAGGGCTGCGCAAAGCTCTCCTCTCTCACAGGTGAACAGTGAACAATAAAAAAAAAACACTTTAAATGCACAGAAAAGGATATTTAGTGTTATATATCTCAGATCAAAGTTCTAGTCAATGCCCCTAGTAATAAAGTAGGAAGAAGCACAAATAAGATAAAAACAGATGAATAAAGTGTAATTATATATATACATATATATATATATATATATATATATATATATATATATATATATATATATATATATATATATATATATATATAAACAATAAAAAATGAACAAACTGATTTAAACAAGCTACCCAATTAACCAGGAAAAAAGCTCAAAACTGAGCCCTGTTCCAGCAGTCTTCAATCAGACAAGTTCTAACTGCAAACTCCTGCCACTAGGGTGCAGTAGAACATGCTCTAAAAAATGAAGACCTGGATCGGTGCTCAAGTTATTCAAACAAAGCTAGATTCAGCAGGCCTGAATCTGGTCTATGCTACAGCAACAAGGCGCACCGATTTCAGAAAGAAACAGTTCAAATAAGCAGGCACAACAATCCTGTGACCAGAAATTCACAGCTGAGAAGGGCAGAATCCAGCCTCTCCTCCCACAAGAGTGCAGACCACAAACCTTCTTAATGTAGAATAACTGGCCTGAAGCCAAACTGCTTAAACCAGAACTAATACACTTTTTGAATAGCAGATACTGAACCTTCAATCAGCAATTCCCAGCTTAGAAGGATGTAAGCTACCTATCCTGCCACAACAGTGCAGACCACGGAACTTCTTAATGTGAAACAACTGGTATGAAGCCAAAGTGCTTAAACCAAAAGACTTAGAATAACAGTTGCAATTTAATCAGGCTACTACCAAGCAGTAATAAATGCAGCAGAATAAATAAAATATGCTCCTTAAATATGATTATTTTCACAAAAACAGCACCCTCTCTAGATTTGAACCTCAGAATATCACAGCATTTACAACATAAACTTAAGATTATTATCAGTATGTGGTATGGTCACAAACATATTCTGTGAAGAAAAAAGGTGGTTGCATATATTTAGGATGTCACATGGTATCAGCTGACATTGCAGGTAGAACAGAACTGAGTTCTGAACTTTGTCCTGCATATTTTGCAGTTAGATGTTTGGGTGCCCCTAATATTAGCAATAGTTAACCTAATCTTTCCTCACACAATATAAAATAAAAAATTGCAACACTACAGGTCTTTATTTTATCATCATTCTTTTATCTGTGCTTCTCTAACAAGACTGCTATGTGATTTGACTTGCAACTGGTATTTTTTCAAATGACTAATATACTTCCTTACAGTTACATACACTATGTACTCAGAGACAGAAACAGTGGACATAAAGAATTCATATATATGTTATGCATGCTGTTTTTTTTTTTAAGACAGTCAATGTACTCAAACTTTCTTGTAAGAAAGTCCCTTCTCCCTAATACACCCTGAGTAAGTGTACATCAAAAGGGACTGACTGTGAAACCCTGATTTTTACTGCAGTCAGACTAATCATTCACATTTGCAAGTCCTTAGTAGATAACTCTTCTCGTTGCTTATCCTTGCATTGCTAGGGTGTGTGCACATAATCCTGTAGGTCCTTAAACCATGTTTACCAGCCCTTTAGTTACTGCAGATTGTGGAATTCATGAGTGCTAATGAGTTCATACCTCACTTGCAAACAAAGTGCTGAGTGGGCTGAATCTCACTAGATAAAGGTAATCATGTAAGAAGGAACTTGTATCATAGTAGGGGAGACTGGATCGAGAGATCCTGATACTGATACTTGCTTTAACACTTGTTTCTACTTTAAAAATTGACTTGCTGAAATGTTAGGTTGCTGTTTGTTACAACCTTATATATTTTAACCTTATTGATGGATTGCATTCACAATACTGTCGGCTGACTGTGTGCATTATTCTCTGTAGCTGTTGATATAGCCATGTATATAATTTTTTTCTTCTTGACCCTTACAAAAGTTTCTAAATAATACTACCTGAGATTTAATGGGAAGTTTAATCTGGGAAGCTGAGTAAGTGGTCAGCTTCTCAGATTAAATGTCCTATTAAATCTCAGAGAAGAGGGAAGAAGACTGCTATATTACTTATTAGCAAGGTCACACGTTTTTCCATTATTAATATACCAAATTGTGTTAAGCTTGTAATGTATACTTGGCTACCCTCGAGGGATGTGAATATCACACAAAATTGTTATATGTATTTCCTTGACATGTGTACACAGTATTATGTTAATGCTGTAATGTACTACAGAGTTAAAGAAATGTTTTCCCCTCTTACCAATTTTTAAGAATACCTTTCTTTGCTTGGGGGCATCTGTATTAAGTTGCCTGTACTCATATGGAGCTGTACTTTCTCTTGGGTTTCATGTATGATGGACTGATAAATTTTTAGATTTTTGGGGTTAACAATTCAGGTATAGGTATAAATAATTCTCAGTGTATATATATATATATATATATATATATATATATATATATATATATATATATATATATATATATATATATATTTGTGTGTGTGTGTGAGTGTGCGTGCGCGGGCGCATGTGTGTGTGTGTGTGTGTGTGTCATACGTATATATAGTGACAAGCAGAAATGGAAAGGTTTGATAGAATAGACAGCAAGGGAAAGGGAGAAGGAGGAGGGAAGGAAGAGGATTCAATTGGGCAGTAAAGTTTTGTAAGAGATATTTCTTATTTTGCAACTGTAAAAGCAATTGTTGACTGTTTCTTGTGTTATTTGATTTGCAATGTTTGCCATCCATATCACCCTTTTTATATATATGGCACATAAGGTTCTGTTTTGCACAACTACCCCCACAAGGTAAGCTTACCTTCTGTATTCTTACTAATGCACAAAAGGTGTCTGTATATGTAATTGAAAGTTATTTGTTTTCATTGCATTAGCAACTCTTAAATTTTAATATACATTTCAGATAACATTGGTTTGATAATTGTTTATTCTATTTCTCTTTTTTGTGTGTTGCTTACTTGTTATCACAGGCAATTCTGCTAGTGTCACTGTAGAACTCATACTGCCTAATACTGGAATATTGGTAGTCTCTGATGTTGATGATGGCAGCAATGAAGAGGCACAGTCTTGGGGTGCAGATGGTCAGTCTGACATTGAGCTTGTGTTTCCAACATCTCCTGCCCCTATTTCAGATGCAGTCAGTATGCGTACACATACCTATGACACAGGGACTTCAGACACAGGACCACGTGAGGGTGACACAGTTGATCTGGGTAGGGTGGCTACTCCAGTTGCAGAACTGGTTGATTCTCCCCCTAGGCATCGTGAGGGTGAAGTGCTAGACTTGTGGGTTCATAGAGGTACTCAGAGGATGCCTGATGTCCACCATCCTCCTAATGTTGATGTATCAGTAGGTACTATATGATATATGGGTAGGGCCCTCACTGAGGCACAGGCACATTCCACAAGGGTGTCAGAAGAGATAGTGCAAGTACTAAATATTGTGTGTTCTGATGTGTGGGACTACCAGAACAGTGTGGGTGACTCCTTGGACAGGATGAATGGCACATTGGATTGGATAGTGTCTGTAATGAAATGTTTGCTGGGGAAGGGTGGCATCCATGTGGCCATAGAGCTCCATCATCCTGTGTTAGCCAAAATTGCCATGCAAAATCTTGCTCCCATAGTGGCACTACTTCCACTGTTCCATCAATAATTGTCATGTCCACATCCATAAGAGGTAGTCCACATCATCATGGTACAGGATGTAGCTATGATGAGAGCTCATCCAGTAGATATCAGTCACATTCAGGAAACACCTCATACTCTAGCCAGCACCACAAAGCTAGCAGTGCAAATCCTGGCAAAGGTGGTTCTTGTGGTTGGGGGTGATGATGCCGAACTGCTACCAGTGCATATATCACACCGGTTTTAGATGTCAGGACATTGTGCTAGCACAACACTTTATTGTGTTCCTGTAGATGTACATGAATTCAACAAATACTTGCTCATACCACCTCACACACACAAACACACCCAACAGTACTGTAGATCGCTATACATATCTTGTTACTGGCCCCTACAAATTGGATAATTAAAGAATACATTTTTGTTTTACTTACATAAACTCCCTTCTTTTGTGTCTGCCTTGCCCTCCTGTTCTTCCCAACCTCACCTGTGCAAGTGGTGATGACTGCGCCCTGTCATTTGCACAATTCTGTGTGACTTTGGGTTGCATATATGCCTGATGCATAGAATGGTACTAATGCCTGCTTACTCAGAACCTTCCTTTAATATAAATATATTGTGACATAAATGTTTTTGATCATAGTTCATAATCAGTTTAGAATGACTGCTTCTGTTATTGTTCACCCTCACTGTATTTCTGTTACTGTTGCTACTCAGTAAGTTTTGCTTCCTGTTATACTTGTGCAAATGATGCTAACATTCACCTGCTCACTCCTGTATATATAGTGGTCAGATGAAATGCTTGATGCACAGTATTGGACAAAATCCATAGCGGTATATTACAAACATCATTTATTAGCTATCACTGACATTACTGTCCACCTGGGGCATGTATCACCTTAGGAACATATGTGAATTTGAATATTACAGCAAGCAGTTTTTAACTCTTTTGCTTTTTATATATAGGTTCCAGACTTACCATGTTAAGACTGCAGATATAAGATGTGTCCTCTGCAGGTTATCTCTGCCTGATGCTAGCAGACCACAATCATTGCACGGTTAATTAAATGTTATGCAGTTCTACAGGCATCAGTTTTAATATTTGGATGTGCATAGGCTCTTCTTTTTTCATTTAGGTAATCAGTGTATGTGCTATCCTTTGCCTTTTAGCTAGAGCCACAGCACATTGTGCATGCAACATCTATGGCAGGTGATTCTCCCTTAGACTCCTCATCTGTATCTGCTGGAGCTGCTGGCCCTCCCTCTGGTAATGGGGACTCTGTTCCTGTCCTTTGTTGTCCTTCTTGAAGCTTTTCCTGACAATAGTATTGTGCAATATGGAACAGACTGTGAGTATTTCAGCAGAGGTTACTGGATCATACTGCAGGGCACCTCATGATGTGTCTAGACACTGCAACCTTCATTTCAGTTAGCAGAATACATGTTTTATGATATTCCTAGTCTGAGCATGGGTATCCTTGCTTGGTGGGGTTGTGTAGATTTCACATAGGTGTCATGAGCCAAGGTTCCAGTGTATAACCTGCATCCCCCACTGAATGGTCTTGTGGAGAGTCACCCCTAGCAAACCTTGTGTATAGCTCACAGTTGTGTCATATGTGTGAGTTTTGAAAACTGCCTGTGCATAGGTTCACAGGTTCATAGGTAAGTACTAGGCTATCTGCCCGAGGTTATCTGTAAGCCTAGCCAAAATGTGTTGGCTTTCGCAGCCCCCTTAGATTAGTTCCCTGTGCCTCTATCCAGCAGAGCCACTGCAGTGATCCCTGGGGTAAATTTTCTGTTTCCCATCCACTCATCAAGGTTTCTCTTGAAGAGTGTTAGTGGGGGACTCTGCCTAATGTAGATCGGAATCCTGTTCCAAAGCAAGGGGAGTCCCTGGGACATGAATCTATCCCTCCAGCAAGTCCTATTTATCGTTGTGGTGAGGTTTAGATCCCTAGAGCATGTGACTCTCTGAGATTTGTTTTTTTTAGGTGGAGCATGTCCATCAATTCTGGGTTGGACATGGCCTTGTATGTCAGGCAGAGATCACCTCTGAGTAAGCGGTATGCAATCGAGTACAGCTGGAGTTTCTTCAATCAGGCTGCATAGGGCATCTGTTTGAGGCCATTAATCCTCTTGGTGAGGTACTTCTGTGGTCTTTCCAACTGTTGCAGTTGTCTTGTAAGGTACATCCCAAATAGGGCATTGTACTCTATGATGGGTCTGATGAGTGATGAGTAGAGGGGCACAATAACCTCTTTTGTTCTAGATGTGAACCATTTTGTGATTAGGTGGGCCACATAGAAGGATTTTCTAACCACCTTGGCAATATGATTATCGAAGGAGGGATTACTATCTACATGGGTCCCCAGATCCCTTATTACATCTTCCGTATTTAGGGAGCTACCACCAATGTGGTAGTTTGTGGGTAATTTGTTTTTTCCAAAGGGAATGACTATGCACTTTTCGGCATTTGGCTTGAGGCCATGGTTAGACACCAGGTATCTGTCTCAGTGAGACCCTTTTGGAGGATGGCTGTGTCAGCCAGAGAGTCAATTATGGCCCCTAGTTTGCAGTCATCTGCGAACTTGGTCACCCATAGTCCTCCTGTGCTTGCCTGTACCTCTGAGAAGTATATGCCAAACAGGAGGTGTCCTAAGACTGAGCCCTGAGGAATGCCACTTGTAACCGGTTTAGAGTCAGACCTAGCTCCCACAACTCTTACCATGTGGGTTCTGTCCATGAGCCAGTTGGCAACTCATCTCATGACATAGGGGTTTATGTTCAGGCTGGTGAGCTTGTCTATAATGCCGGAATGGGGAATGGTGTCGAAGGCCTTTGCGAGGTCTAGGTAGGCTGTGTGGACCACCTTTCCCTCATCTATAGCCATGGTTACTGTCTCAAAGAAGTCCACCAGATTTAAGAGGCATGATCTGCCCTTGACAAAGCCAGACTTGATAGGGTCCAGTGTTTGGAGGTTCCCAATGTCTCTGTTAATGAGCTCTGTTAATTGCTCAGTTAATACTTATTTGGAATTTGCCATGTAAAAAAAAAACTCCAATTTCCTTCCTCTTACAAAGCTACTCAGATGCTCAGCACAAGTAAAAGTAGTAACATCATTTGCATTTATAAATATATAAAATACCAACAATAGCGTATAAGAAAATAAATAAATTAGTTCACTTTTCTGGTGGTCAAGAGATCAACAATTCAGTCATATCTAGTATCAGCAATCAGTATAAGAGATCTGTTACACAGCTTTGTGAGCACAGCAAGAAATGGAATCAGAGGCAATAAAGAAAGTCATACAGACATGTCCCCTTCCATGATAAAGAGCTTGCACTATTCATTCTGTTGAAGAGAACAAAATAGCTAATAGACCACAATTCCCTGAGTGACAAACAGATTTCATTCATGATTTCCCTTTTCAAAAAGATTTTGACCACACAAATTTCGCAAATCCTCAGCTCAGAAAGTCAGTTGTCAGCAATATGAGCTGCTGTAAGGCTGAGATCCTTCTCCGTGTTCTGCTGTCAGACATGCACTGACTATCTGCACAGGTGATATCAACTCATGTTATTCTATTCATTCATGTACCACACCAAAGCAGGCTGCTCAAGCATACATGGATTATTCTGGTTTCAGGTCCACATCTAGAACCTAGAGGATAAGGATCGCTGCCTGCAGTTCCAGCTGGTTTATATGGAGTTCCACTTTTAGGGAAGGTCCACTTTCCTTGAACAAGGGAGTTGAGGTGTGCTTCCTAATTAAGTAACAAAGCATCCACCACCAGGAATTGCAATTGATCTGCCACAGTAATACCATCACTGAGATTGGCAGAGACTGTCCTAGACTCTAGTACATGGTAACATGGGGGTGATAATGGAGAACCAGAGGTCTTGTATAAACATTGATGCCGAATACTGAATGATATCATTATACAAGGTCTGCTGTTGTCTGTAATTACCTCCTGTTGCTGTGTGAGTACTCTTTTATATATCGGATCTTGGGGTTTATTTATGTTTATTTATTACATAGAATAGGGTTGCACTCCACTATGATTATTACTGAAGGTTAAAAATATCAATAATAAAAACAATGCTATGTTTTGTCATCAATGATTCCCCCTCCTCCCAGACAAGTTAAGTCCATACCTCTCAACTTCTTTACTCAAGAATTTTGGATCCCCCCCAATAAAATAGGGTGGGGTGGTGCTCAGTTGCCCAAAATCAGGAATCATTTTTAAATATTACTCTAATTCACTCAAGAAAAAAGGTAATAGAACAGATTTTGCTTCAATACCCATTTAAGAACAATAGGAAGTAAAAAATTCTAATGTCAGGCATTGGCTGACTGTGATTCTGAGTTATTTACCAGAAACAAAAAATTTTACGAGGGAGACAACAAAAATTTAGGATGTTCTGCAAAATCAGGGACAGTTGGGATTTATGCTTCAGTGAATTGTTTTCATTGTGTACATCTGTCTGTAGATTGTCTGCTTAATTTCAATTCTGCTAACTTCTCCATATCCTGAATAGTTAGGATTCTTTTGAAATAGCACTGCTGTCCTAGTCAGTTTAGTTTTACTATTGGCATATATTCAGTAAAAGGAAAGAGCCATAAAAGCCACTCCCTACACTGCCAAAGGGGAGAAAACTATCATAATTTTGCAACAGCAGCTGACAGGCTGTAATACTGTGGTAATGTACTAACAATTATGTAAAAACACTGGCAAAATCTAGTGTTCTGCACAGACAAGGGTCAGACCAGAAGAAGATCCACAAACAAGTGATAGCTCTGCAACTACTGACCCGTATATCCACTGCAACACCTGTAGCCTCAGCTGTGTAAAAGGAACCAGGAGGATCATGGTAGGTGTTAAGGGTCTGAGCCTGCATCTCATATTGTACTCCTACTCAGAACACCAATGGGATGACTACTGAGCCCACTTAATGGTCAAGAATTGCTGGCACTAAAGAGTGTACAGTGCTGCCCCAGTAAAGGTAACCTTTTGAGTAAGTTTCTGATAGGACTTCTCCCAACTACCCAAGGAAAGCTGGAGATACAAATTAGAATTCCGGAAAGTTATCAAAGAGTAAATCAGAAATAGAAAAGATGGAAAAGACTATTGAATACTGGTTATCTACAAATACACTAGAAGAACAATTACAATTGCAAAGACCAATGTATCAGAGAACCTTTCAGCTTCTGGAAAGTAACTCAGCTGGTAGCACAAGGGATCTCTATCAGGTCACAAGACAGTATCAAAAAAACAACAACGGTTGGCAGATGCCATTCGTAATGACCACCAGCAGTAAACTGCTCACCAGTTGATAGGGCATCAAGGCAGATGGACAGAATAGTTCAAGAAGGCTACTGAAAAAAAGACTCCCCTCTATAGAAGCTGTACTGTTGTAGCACAATGTATGATAAAAGAAGAAGAACTCACCCTAGAAAAAGCACAAAGTGCACAGCAGAAAATAAAGTTAAATAACGTGGCAGGGTCAGATAAAGTCATATGAGATCTGTTGAAGGTATTGGGTGTGTTAAGGGAGAAATGGCTCATGAAGGTACTCAGTGAGAAAGAGAAAGAGGGAGACAGAGAGATCAGATGACTAGAGAATAAGCATTCTAATGGCAAGGCACAAGAAAAGAGGGGATATTCATGACTGTGGGCAGTGCAGAGGTATCAAAGATCTGTCACCCTGCATGGAAGTGTTGGAGGGAGGATTGATAACTGGATATACACAGTAGTAGAAAGTATAAGCAGTTTGGATTTAGATCAGGATATACAGTACAACCAACCCAGTGTTAACAGTGGGATAGAGAGTGAAGAAGAAACTGGAGATAAGGAAAGAATTTATCTGTGCACTCCTAATCATGGAAAAAAATTATGACAAGATCCCAAGAAAGCTGATATGGGCAGTCATGAAAGTTTAAAAAAAAAGAGAGACACTGATAAAATGAGTACAGGCTTTTTTCAGGGATCCCATAACACAGATATGGACATTTTTCAAACTCTCAAGAGTGGTTCCAGTTGAGAATGAGTTTGCATCAGAGCTCATCTTTGAGCCTACTCCTATTCATAGAGGCAATGGATAAAAGCCAACAGATTGGAGAAGACAGAGCAACAATGCTGCTGTATGCAAATGATATCGTACTACAAGCAAACACTGAAAATGAATATCAGAGAATGACAGGTGACTAGAATACAGAACAGTAGGCCCATGGGATGAAGCTGGAGCAATGGAGTAACTGCTCCAGGTGCAAGGTGGCAGACGGCAGGATGCTGATTGGTGGTATTGCAATACCAGCAGTCAAATGCCAGTAGCACATTTACAGTTAGGGCCAACGTGTTTGAAGTGCTGTGGCTTCTGCACTCTGTGTGGAGAAAAATTAATTTTAGTAAGCGATTTGTTACAATTGCTGAAATAATTTTTTTTGTGGCTTATGAGCCTCTAATGAATATCAAAAAGACCTTGACTTGGAGGAGGAAAACATTATGGCAAAAAATGTGGAAGATCATAAGAAGCTGAAAATTTGAGATCTAACAGAAAATGGTGGAACAAGTTAAGAGCTTCATATATCTGAGAGGTTTGGTTGAGGAGAATGGAAATCTGAATGAGGGTGTCAAGATGAGGTCATCTAAGAGGGGACTATAAAAGGCACTTGCGAGGCTAAGGGTCCTCACAGACTCCTTCCCAGGACAAAGAGGAAGAATCTCACTTGAATTTAACTGTAAAAAGGGGCAGATCTGCATTTTCTCATTACATGCGGTGTACAACATTTACTTCATCAGCAATGGAGGTCAGGCAGTGAGATTTCAGAAACTGAGAAAGTGCTCACCACAGATGATAATGGGGTTAGAGAAAATGGCATGGGTTTTAGCCCTGGCATCAGATCATGTTCCACAAGGTGCACACACACTCAGACAAATCCAAACCAAATGTTAAACTACTTCATGTCCAGAATCTTGGCATTCTCTCTAGACCCTCTTAGTACAAGATGACCTGGCAAATCCTCCTTTACTTGAGATAGCAAGCTGCAGTGGACTCAGAAGAGGTTTGGATGGAACAGTCCTTTGTCCGAAGTAGTACCATAAAGCCTACGTTGGGAGACACAAGAGACCACCTATCAGGTGCATGCTAGATGTCAACATGGGCTTGACCATAGGCAAAGGTAGTGTAAACATCCCCAGGGTGTCCATCCACCATGACTAATGGAGTAAGTCACATATTGTCCTTTGGTGATGGATTTAAGTTTGATTTAAATTCAGTTGTTCACTGGTTTTAGCTGAGAGAACAGCATGCCAGAACCATAAGGCTGCTTTAAGGGAGGATTTATCAGGAAAAAGAGTGTGACTAACATGTCTATTTGTCCTGTATTACCACTTGCCTAAGATAATGCAAGGACAGTCCCCCTGATCTCTGCATTGGACATCCACAACTTAAGTGGTACAGTGAGTATTTTACCCCTCCCTGCTCCGCATCTGGGTGGCCAAGCTGAAATACTGACAAGTGTGGCAGTGCATGATGTCAATGTTCCTTGCTCAGGCAGTGCGTGATGTCATGTTTCTTGCCCAAACATAGATACTGTCCTGATGTAGTTACTAGTTAATCTTACAGACAAACTAACACTTAAAAAGCTTTATCCTCTTACATGTCAAAAATGGAAAGATTTTTTATGATAAATGCATGGACAGGGAGCTGAACTGTATATGTAGTAGAAAAAAATCTAAAAGCAAATTTTAATAGATAGCTTGATGTCAGTATATGTTCTGAGGTATTCATCTGGTGCATTGTTTTGCATCAACTCAAAGTACCAACTGCATCATTAAAATATACAAAGTCTTTTCTGATACATTCATTGAATGTAAAAGACCTGCATGACAATATATTTAAACATAAACTTGTGTTTAAGGTTTGATTTCAGAAAATATGAACGCCTTCTAGCTATGACCTTTACAGTTGAAGAGATCCAGAGAGACACAGAACTATTGCCAAATATTACATTTGGGTTTGAGATTTATGATACCTGTACAACTGTTTCTGGAGCTCTTAAGGGTACAATGAGGCTGCTTACGGGGCAGAGAATGATAGTTCCAAATTATCAGTGCCAGATTCTTTCCTCGGCTGTAGTTGTGATTGGTGATGTTTTCTCATTTACATCCATTCCTATGGCAAGGCTGTTGGGCCTCTATAACTTTCCCCAGGTAAGCACAACTTTGGAAGATATGTATTTATTTATTTAATTCACATTTAATACATTGCATCAAACAAAACAATGGTGTATTTGTTCAATGTGCTAGTATCTGCAGTTGAATACTGTGAACTACAATCTAATTATGCATCATATAGAACGCACAGCTGCCTTCAATGAGACTTGTTATAGCATCAATTTTACAAAACAAGTTAATTAACTCTGTTTTAATGTAGGATACAAATGACATAATAATAATAATAATATGTATTCAGAAAATGTACTTAGAGTACAAATAGCTGTGGGAATTGTCAATTTATAGGACCCAAGAGACATGAGGGCTTCTGATGGTTTTTTTGAAGGCACTTAAAAATTCAGAATTTCATTCTGGGTTTCATTTACAATGGCCATCTATTATTTCTGAATTAATAACACATTTAATTATCTTGTGCTCACTATTTTTAAAGCTCCTTAAGTGTTCATTCCATCAGCATGAGTGGAGGGTGTTGAACTGCACTGTTAGCTATTACGGTACTGTTAGTGCCTGAACTGTCAGACAGCTAGCCCACAGAATGAGCAATGACAGCCGACAGGTCGATTCTCACCTTTTCATCTGGCAAGGCTTTGGGAATTATCACCACTACAGTGCCCAGCTCAGATGTTGAGGAAACTAGTAGACAGGTGGCCAGCAGAAAAGAAGTACCCCGCAGGTCTTTTCACATAAGGGAATATAAGACTTGCGATGCAAATGTTTACTTTTATTTATTTATTAACTTTGTTGCACTGGAGAATCTAGTTGGGCATAATCTCTTTTCTGTAGAAGACTAAAGAGAAAAGTAGCACAGCAAAATTACATACTAGCAATATAGCACTCAAACTGATCATAAACAAATTAATATTCTAGGTACAAAAAAGTGTTTTGTACTTAGTGAATTTAAATGGCTCAGTTAAAATTTACATATTTAGTAAATTCATAAAGAATGAGATTGTAATGTGAAGACAATATAGCACAGATAATAATAGTAATGTTAATTATAATAAAATGAATGATTATAATAATAACTTACGACAGCATTTGAGGGCATTGGCATTTCCTGCTCTTGTTATGGGTGGGATTAATGGCTATGACATAATTTAAAAAACTCCACCCCCGCCGTGTGACAGAATGAGATACCTGTTACCCATCTCTTATACATAAAAGGAAAAAGATGACAGTATGAGGAGTAGGAAGCCTGATTTCAGTGGGAGAAGTGGAGATCTGTTCTCTGCACTCATCAAAAAATGTATTGATTAATTAAATACCAGTGTGCAGGCATACCTTGCTTTGTATCCTTTATGTTAGCATATTGTCCTGAAATCTAGTTAGACATTCAAATATACTGCATTTAAAACATTCAGCTTAAAAAGTGCTCTGAAATCATAATGCTTTTAGAAATTTGTCCTACTGCTTGACTAGAAAATAGATTAATATTAAGATAATATGTTGAAGAAGGAAATCTTAGGGAATTTCCTAATGGAAAAATGATATGTAATCTATATCACTGCAAAATAGTATACAATCCATCTACACAATCTTTTTATGGCATTATATTCTTAAAAACCTGTAGCGGATTTTCTTTCAAATATATTTTTGCATAACAAACAGAAGCATTGTATAGTAGATATTTCAGCCACAAAGGGCTTAAACCGTATGTCCAAACTAGTGTGGTATGGGAAGGCCCATCGGTTCATGAATTTGTGTAAGGTAGACAGACAGACATAATGTCAAATGTCTTTGGCTGGATTCAGAGGCATATTCCACACCAGGCAGAGAGAATGTGCTGTAAAATGCAGAGAAAATATAAATGCGCAGAAGTCACTTGCACTTCTGTAGCACAAGCAGTATGCTGCTGTACGCCAAGAAAGCAAATGGCATGCAGTACATATGCAGATGAGCTACATGACATAAATACCCATGATACTGTAGTTCTGAGATGCCTATAGTATGTACCAACATAATCTGTGAATCTGTAATATAACATAGTTAAACAGAAGCTATAGCAGGAAAGTGTTCACTCTTTTCTTACAGAATTATATATGTGACACACAAAGCAGTATATCGGGCTGCATATATTATTGTCACTACACCTATAATGTAATTACTATATAAATGGGACAACATGAAATGGTAGCTTTAATTATAAAAGAACAGATCAATAACTTGCTTCCAACTTTACAAAGACTCCACTCTTTTGTGATAAAAGTCATAGGGGGGAATATGTTCATCCCACTGTGAATAGAGACTGATAAATTGAAAGGATTGTCATGAAAACTATTTATAACTCATTTCTGAGGCTTAGTAACATTTGAGGTAATAGTATCATTTGAGAGAGTTCAGGAAGCATGGCCCTGTGTTGACAGGATGGTCCTTGATGAGATGAACCACACCCATCATAGAGCACAAAACTCAAAAAGTGTGCAGATGAGCAGCCAACACATGGGAATGGGTAACATGCACAGCACAGTTACATATGCTTTTCTTCCTGAATTTAGCTGCATAATCTTAGGTTAGAATTAATGCAATCGATGTAAGGATGTTGAAGCAACAAAGTTCAGCACATTCTGTGCATGCTCTGTGAATTATCTTGCAGAAGACTAAATCAAACACAAGTGTTTTTGCTGGTGGCAATCCCCCCCCCCCCCGCATCCCCCATACCCCCTGTTAATTATATATATTAGGTCATAGGTTCATATATTGTTACTAATCTAATGACCACTAGGGCCTTTATATGCCTAGCCATGCACCACAACCCAATTTATCACCAAGTACCTTGGGCATCTAGTAGGAGTGGGGTATGTTAATAATGAGACAGCTAAGGGATTTCTTGGGGGATGTTAATTGGAGAACATTTTACTTACTGAGAGCTGTTGCCCATTATGGGCGCCAGACTGGGGCTGAATTTGTGATTTTCCATCCAATAGTCAAGGTTTAGCTTGAATAGGGTCAAGAATGAACTCTGCTTAACATGGATGGAGAGCCTATTCCATAACATGGGGGTCGTTTGAATCACATATCTGTCCCTCCAACATGTTCTTTTTATGTCACAAGTGTAGTTTAAATCCTTAGATCTAGTGTTTCTAGTGCTGTTTGTTTTGCAGATGTACAAAAGATCTATCAGGGCTGGATCAGAGGATGCCTTATAAGCTAGACATAGATTGCCTATCTGCAGCCTGTATGATACTGAGTACAGAAATAGGGCCTTTAGGTGATCCATGTAAGACAGGGTAATCATACCCTGGATTTTTCTGGTGAGGAGCTTTTTTGGACATTCCAACTCCAAGATCACACAATCCGTGAGAAAGAGAATATTTCCCTACCCAGGGATTTTTGATCTGGCCCACCTGTCACCCATTTTTTTGCATCAACCAAATAGTGTCAATGAAACAAGTGCCAATACCACTATACAGTTGCTCTAGTGCTTGCAACCCATAGATAGATATATATATATATAAATGCTCTAGTGCTTGCAACCCATAGATAGATATAGATATAGATATAGATATAGATATAGATATAGATATAGATATAGATATAGATATTATATAGCTATATATGGCTTGTCAAATTATGTTTTTGTGTACAGTTGGTTGAGTGGACTGGTTGTCAAGTGTAGAAAGGATGTTTCTGGGTTAGGGTTAGATTAAAGGATATGGAAGAGGATAGCTTTATTGTTGTTTTTGTGTATTGGTATGTGTGTGTGTGTGTGTGTGTGTGTGTGTGTGTGTGTGTGTGTGTGTGTGTGTGTGTGTGTGTGTGTGTGTGTGTGTGTGTGTGTGTGTCTTGCTTAGTGGTTAGGGAAAGGGTGTTTAGTACCCCAATGTGCAGGACTGGGGATTGAAGCAGGGTTACGGTTAGGGTTAGCACAAAAATAAAATGGTGGGGGGGGGGCAGAAATCCTTATAGATTAAGCAGAGATCACCTAAAAGTAAACTGTAAGAAACAGAATATAATGACAATTTATGAAGTCTTTATGAGTTATTTTATTAGTAAAGAATTGCATGTTTCAGGTTGTTTTAGCTCCTGTTCAAAAGCTGTGGAAAGTATCACTGCATTCCATAATGGATCACATCAGTGTGGTCTGAAGTAGAACAAGGATCTTCCTGTGACATCCCCCAGAGATTTAAATGAGCTATATAATGTTTTTCTGACTGGTGGATAAGCACAATAAATCTTTAACGATATACTGTTCATGTTTGGACCATTTACTTTGTAATATAGAACATTTTAATTTAATAAAAAGTGAATGGTTAGGTTTAAAATTCTTGTAAACAGTAACATTGTGGTGACACATGCAGATACAGGTGGTGGTGTGGTTCTGTGGCACAGTACTACATATCAAGAGGAAACTATAAAAAATTCAATGGCAGGTGCTACCAAAAAATGATGTGTGACTCTACAACGTAGTTTAAAATTAAAATAGATCTTTTTAAAACGTGCTCTAGAAAAAAGGTATTATTGAACAGGGGCTTATTAAAGAATTCAGGGTCAATGATCCTTGCTCATGATATTCTTATTTTCCTCGGAAGGTCCACAAAAACCCCAATACCCGCTCACATAACCTGTTGTGTCAGGAACTGTTTCCTTGACAGAACTCCATCTGAGTTTTTAACATTTTATCTCATACCTTATTGCCTTTTGTGAGATTTAAGTTACAGGATTCAACACATTTTTTGCAATTTAATTCAGGTAGTACAGGTTGAAGCTAACTGATATATGTGTACATTTACTTGTGTACCTGTGTACCATGTGGGGACGACTGGATAGTTTGGAGTTTTGGTTAACTAAGGTACAACTTTATGAACCAGGTTTTTGAAGAAATTTGGTTATAGTTAGCAGAACGTAGTTTATTGAATGATGTATTTTATTTAAAAATACAGTATTTCTTACATCTTTGACTGCAATATATGCATACTTCTTTATGGGGTATTTGGGAGAATATATTATTTACATTGCCAATTAAAATACATGAAGTATTCCGTTTATATTTGAGGTACACATCAAGGAAATATAATTTCTTCATACCCAGCTGGCTAAAAATATGGAGCATTTGAAACCAATTTTTGTTATAAAACTTTTTAGCAAAAAATCCCTTCAACAAGCAACCAGCTGTTATCCAATACAAATTGTTCATAACATACCATTGTCTCAGTTTCTTAGAGTAAAAGGATTAATTCAGAAGAAAATGAATATTTGAGATCTTCAGCAGAGTTAAACAATAGACTGTTTTCTAGAAGTTTTAATTGGAGAAATGTGAATAACGCTCAGGAGCAAGGAGATAAGAATACAGGAATTAACTTTTGAAATAAAAAATAAAAAGGTAATTTGTACAGTTTAGCTTTAGCTACTAAATTTGGAAGTAATGTTATAAAATAAAATAAAATAAAATAAAATACATTTTAATAACTATTGGGACATAGTAAAGACAAATAATGCATTGTCAGATTTGTTGCCCAATACATCATGCATAAACAGAAGGGCTAGATCATTAACAAACTATCTGACGCAACACAAAAGTATTATAGCTTTTTTTTTTTTTAAAAGTATGTTCGAAAGCACAGAATTTAAAACTAAAAGTAACACAAAATTATTTAAAGTTGATTACATCTAATAGTCATTGAGTTATTTATTTAACATGTTGTCCTTATTCTGCCTTTTATGTAGGCAAAATTTATTAATTTATGTATTTATTTGCACTTTGTATACCGGAATAGTCCAACTGACAAAATGTTTACACTTAGAATTTCTGAACATCCAAGTGACATTTGTTATAAAGGAGTAAACATACTCTGTTTATGGATATTGACTGGGTCGTCAAGAACAAACTGGATAATACTGATAGGAGCACTTTTTATCTTGGGTTCAACTGAACATCTGTGATTATCAGGGCTATTTTGATTTTTTTTTTTTTTTCAAATTAGATGTCACTATTGTGTTAATAAAATGTATGTGATATATTATTGAAGGAGTTTTACTAATGTCAAATCATTATCATAGTTAATTGCATAATTGCATTATCATGGTTTCAGTTTATTTTAGGTAATCATTAACTTATCAAATATACGGTATATAGGTTCATAGATTCATTGGTAGGTACTAGGCTATTGGCCCTAGGGCCTATATAAGCCTAGCCGAAAAGGTACCCTGGCTTTTGCCACCCAAGAAAAGTATTTTCCTGTGTCCCTGTTGAGCAGAGCCACAGAAGTGATCCCAGGGGTGAATTTCCTATTTCCCATCCAATCATCAAGATTTTTCTTGAAGAGTGCTAATGAGGAGCTCTGTTTGACATAGATAGGTAGTCTGTTCCAGAGTATGGGAAGTCTCTGGGACAGGAATCTATCCCTCCAGCATGTTCTGTTCATTGTGGTGACAAGGTTTAGGTCCCTACAGGATGTAGCTTGAAGGGATTGGGATTTCTTTAAGTGGAGCATGTCCAACAGCTCTGGGTTTGACATAGCTTTGTATGTTAGGCAGAGATCGCCTTTGAGTAGGCAATATGTGACGGAGTAAAGCTGGAGTTTTTTTAGATGGTCTGCGTAGGGCATTTGTTTGAGGCCAGTAATCCTCATTGTGAGATATTTCTCTCCAGTTGTTGTAGATGTCTTGTGAGGTACATACCAAAAGGGGCGCTGTACTCTATAATGGGTCTAATGAGTGATGAGTAGAGGGGAACAATGACCTCTTTTTTTCTGGATGAGAAACCTTTTGTGATAAGGTGTGTCACGTAGAAGGATTTCCTGACCACTGTGGTGATGTGATTATCAAAGGAGAGACTACTGTCCACCTGTGTCCCACGATCTCTTATCATACATTCAGTGTTAAGTAGACTACCACCTATGTTGTAGTTCATGGGTACAGAGTTTTTACCAAAGGGGATGACAATGCACTTTTTAGCATTGAGCTTCAGGCCATGGCTTTGACACCAGGCATCTGTCTCAGTGAGACCCTTTTGTAGGATTTCCACATCATTAGGAGTTTCGATTATGGCTCCTAGTTTGCAGTCATCTGCAGACTTCATTAGCCAAAGACCTTCTGTGTTAGCCTGTACTTCAGAGAAGTAGATACCAAACAGGACAGGACAAAGGACTGAACCATGTGGTGCTCCACTTGTCACTGGTCTGAAGTCGGATTTGGAGTCTGCTACTTTCACAGTGTGGGTTCTGTCAGTGAGCCAGTTGGCAACCCATCTTGTGATGTAGGGATTTATACCTAGTTTAGTGAGTTTATCTATAATTCCAGAGTGGGGGATGGTGTTGAAAGCCTTGGCAAGATCTAGATAGGCTGTGTGAGCCACCTTACCCTCGTCTATGGCTTTGGTGACTGCTTCAAAGAAGTCTATCAGATTTAGGAGACCTAATCTGCCTTTTACAAACCCGAACTGGGTGGGGTGCAGAGTTTAGAGATTACCAATGTTTTTGTTTATAAGTTCCATGATGATACGCTCCATGGCCTTGCAGACCAGACTCGTCAGGCTAATGGGGCGGTAGTTACCGGGGTCTGTGGTGGCTCCCCCCTTGTGGAGTGGAATAACCATTGCTGTGCGCCATTCAGCAGGCACAAAGCCTGAGGTGAGGCTATGATTGAACATGGTACTTAGGTGGGGTGCCAGTTAGTTCTGTAGTTCGTGTAGAACGCAGCCTGAGATGTTGTCTGGTCCCATGGATGCTGTGTTCTTGGCTTTGGAGAGTGTGGTTTTTACCTGTGCAGTCATGATTACAGGAACTTTGCATTCTTCCGGTATAGAGATAGGCCCTTTAGGGGGTGAGAGGGGGTAAAGTTAGCACTGAAACTATCTGCCAGGATGTTGGCAATATCAGTTGGGTCTGTATATTTAGTGTGATTGTGCTGTAACTCAGAGCAGATCTGAGTGCTGCCATTGAAATTCTTGACATAGCTATAGAATGCTTTGTGGTTGTCTTTAGAATCAGTGGCAATTTTGTTTTCATTATTAGCTTTGGAGGATTTTATCTGGGATCGCAGCTTCTTACTGAGGCTGACCAGGGAGCTCCTCCAATCATGGGATTTTACTCTCTTTTGAAACAGTTTCTCCCTTCTGTTGTACAGTTTGTTTATGGCAGGGGACCACTGGATTGGCTTCCTTTTTTTGGAGGATAGCGTCTTGGTTCTGTTTGGGATAGCATGATTCATGCAATTGTGCAGGATTCAGTAGTCATAACTGTATTGTCCATCTGCATGGGTGTCATGAAGTTCACCACTTCTGTGTTAAGAAGTATGAAGTTGGCTTTGGAGAAATTTTTTACCATGGTTTCCTTAATGGGGGGTGGGGGCAGGATATGGATATCTAGGGTAATTAGCTTATGGCTGGATCGGACCAATGAAGCGTTGACTTCAGGTGTGGAACACTGGTCACTCATGTTGGTAATGACTAGATCTAGGATATTGTTGCCCCTGGTGAGGGTGTGGATAAGTTGATCCAGGGCATTGGAGTTTATGAATTCCAGAAAGCGTTTAGTGAAGGAGTTGGTACATGAGTAGTTTTTCCAGTTAATGGTGGGGTAGTTGAAATTGCCCATTATTAGGGTGTTTGTTTGAACCCTAATATTTTTCAGTACATCACGAAAAGAGGAGTGGGAATCCTGGGGCATAGTGGGGATCTGTAGCAAGCTACAATTTGGATTGCAGTTTTGCCCATAGTTAGTTGCACTTGGATAACCTCGGATGCATTATGCTGAGCAACTAGCCTGGAGGTGTGGATTTCCTTAATGAATATGGACACACCTCCGCCTTTGGTGTTCCGGACCAGGTTTCATGGCTGAAAAGTGTGGTATGAGTTACAGCCTGGTACTGCAGGGGTGCTCTATGGAGCCTTGAACCAGGTCTCAGTCACTGCACAGATATCGATGTTCTCCATTTTAAGGAGTGCCTCGAGTGAGTGCATTTTGAGATTTAGACTTCTAGCATTAAGTAGCATCACCCACAGTTTTTGCTTGCCTGTTCCTGTTATGGTGGTGAATTTGTCATTTGAACCTTGCCTAAAAAAGGCACTATAGGGGTGGCAAGAACCTTAGCCAGTATCTGGAATCCCAGGGGTGACAGGTGCAGGCCATCTCTGGCAAAGCATCATGGTCTGTCAACCATGTCATCCCAGGCAGAAAGAATAACACCAGAAGCTTAGCCAATTGTTAAAGTCAATCATTTTGTCCTTGTACTGCGGTATCATTCTGGGTGATGGCAGAATGCTACTCAGGGCTAGGGTCATACCTGCCTGGGCTACAAGATCGGAGAGCTCTTCCATGTCTCTTTTCATGTAGTCCAGGGAGGTACATCTGAGGTTGTTCACACCAACATGGGCAATGACACAGTCATATTTGTACTTGTTGTGGAGTGACCTGCGTCACCTGTGTGGGTTAGGTGGCAGATCCTGGCACCCAGCAGGCAGCTGACAGTAACCTTCTCCTTGTTTAGCCTGGTGAGTGGGACATCAGTGTGCCTGACAATAGAGTCACCTATGACTAGTATGTTAGGTATGTTGTTTTGCCTTATTGGCTGTGGTTGAGTGGCACAATGAGTCTGCAGGCTATGCGTCATCTGGGTTGTGTTGGGGGGTGGAGGTTGCTTGCATATCTGCTTTGGAGGTCTCTGTTGCTTGAGCAGATTATTATTGAGAGCCTCCGTGAATGTTTTTGTGTTTCTATATGTGGATTTTGGTGGTGTAGATTTAGTGAGACTATGTGATGACTGTGGTGTGGTGCAAGTGTTTACCTTTTCCTCTTGACTGTCAAGTTCAGTCTTGGTTGGAGAGAGCTTTACCTCCAGTTTGGCTAGATAAGTGCATCTCTCACAGGTTGTAGTGTTGGGTGGTAGGAGGAGAAGGCTGTCTGTGTACATAAGGCAATTGCTACATTGTCCCAAGATGCCCAGATTCATCAGATAGACAGGAGAGAACACTGGGAGCTGACCCTTGGACATGCCTGAATAAAAAAACTATTTTCCTCTAGATAAGTGAGGAAAGTGAGTACAAGAGCTGTTTTTCTCTAAGCAAGAGAGAAAAGTAAGTGCCAAAACTGTTTTCCTCTAGGTAATGAGGAAGGTTGAGTGCTGTAGTAATTAATAGCTTATTTAGTGCTTACAACAAGTTCTGAACAAGTGCTGATCATGAATAAGCAAATTCAAGTGCTAAAACTAAGAATCTGTATCTGGACTAAACTAGTTACAGGAAAGGGGGGAAACAAGTGCAAATGTGGCCTTTTAAATCAGAAAGTTGAGAGAAATAGAAAAACTGCCCAAACGGACAATAACTACAATTTCTGGGCCAGAACCACTCCTTATGTGGTATATGGGTTACCTATTGCTTACCACTCCTACTGATAAGCTAGAAGGCTTCCCTCCAACACAGAAAGCATGGGGGGCTCAGAAGCTTACATACAGTCCTGGATACAGCAAATCTGAATCTGGACTACACTAGTTACAGGAACGGTAGGAAACAGGTTAGATTTTTTTTATACAGAAAAGTAGCTAAAACAGCAGTAAAAACAATTCAAATGCAGTGCAAGCTAGCACACTTGAGTATGGAGCAATGTTAGACCAAACAGTTTAAAAAAGTGCAATTAAATTAAAAATGACTAAAAACAAGTGCAGAAGGAGTCTATTAGGTAGAATGAGGTAAAGAGATGGGACTGGGGGGAGTGTCCCAGATCAAATCTACAGTGGGGGGGGGGTGGGCAACTGCAAAAGCCTCCAAATTTAAACAACAAGACAAGGATAGGGAGGAGAGAAGGGGATAAACAACACCTTCAGCAGATATCTGAAAAAGTATACAATAAAGCAAAAATAAGAGTGCACAACTCTGAAGTCAGCCAGCAATGATATAAAATTAGTCAAGCAACAATTAACAGTACACAACTCTGAAGTGCGAGAAAAATATACTTAGCTCTGTATATCTCCAGATAGTTTGAAGAGCACTCTGTCAGGACACAGGAAGGCTCCAGCAATGATATTTGCTATTAGCTATATAATGATATTATGTATGCGTTGAACAGCAGTTCTGAACCTACCACTTTGACTACTGCATGATCACAGACACCAGATAATCAGAAAGTGGTAATATGTATAAGGAAAATTCAACATACAAAGAAAAAAAAAACAAATGTCTTTAAACCCAGATTAAAGAATGTGAAAGTTAAATCCTTACAATGTTCTCATTGCTTTCTAATGACATGATAATTGAGAAAATACAATCTCAAAATGTATGTAACTTCATAGCTGTAAGTGGCCCTCTGCTGGCTGCTCTATTGTCATAAAGGAGGAAGAAAGGGAGAAAGATCAGAGCCTGAATACAGCACACATGCTTTTTTAGTTGTGTTATACCTACAGTCATCCTCCACAAAGACACAGTCATCCTCCGCAAAGACAACCGTCTCTTACTGCTACCATTTAGTAGGTTACTTCAACCTGATGTAACAACATACTACTACTGCAGTCCACCTCATTCATTTTTGTTTTAGCAATGAAAGTCAGGAAAAAAAGACTGTCATTCCAAATGCTCACAGTATTATGTTTTTCACTTTTACAACTGTGCATGTGCATTTCCAGCTCCAAGAACACATGGACATCAGGCATTCATCCAGACTGGGTAGTGGTACTTTGATGATTCCAGACTACCTTTTCTAACCAGTGTGATTTAATAGTGAAACAGCATTGTTAACGAATGTGTTTGAACTTTTCAAGTCATCCAAGTACTTATCAGATAACTCCACACATTGTAAATATACCAGCCCCATGAATAGTAAGTCACATGCTACTATTCAGCAGTAATATGAATTATTGCTCATATAATCATAGCATTTCATTCACGTGGAATGAGACAGCTGTGAGAACATATAAAATGTATGTCTGTATAAGATGTAGGATGGTATTCATAGTCAAATTATCAAGTATGTAGTGCGCTCATGCTTTGAAATGTAGAATATGTAGCACTATATGCTAAAAGGCATAGAAAAGGGGTATGCAGGTGACTGTATAATGACATGCAATGAAGAAGTGCAGTCTCAAAAGTGCATAGACAGATGAAAATGAGAATCATGGAAAATAGGTTACAATTCATAGTCATCCGATGTAAAGAGGTGCAGGCAGCTGCATATGAGTATAAAGACAAAGCACATGCTGACATTTGTAGAGATGTAGGCAGAAATGCCTGGAGCAGCAGCAGCAACTGTTGTTCAACAACATTATTTAACAAGGTTAGTGGTTACCCAGGGCTGTGATGTGGCTGTATGTGTGAATGAAAGCATTACCCCAAAGAGTTACATTGCATTAGCTGACAGATCAGCAGGTACTGGACCACTTTTGAAGGGCAGAGACATCATTGGGGTGGTTCATGTTTCAGGCCACTGGGCTACAGCCCTCCCACCAAATTAAAGAAGTATTAAAGTCAGAAAGTGGAAAGTTATTTTTGTTACTGGTCCTTGGAACTCCACATATGTGCATACATAAAGGCCCAAGGAAGGCTAAGACAAAAAAACTTGTCTCACTTTGCTGCTGCATGAATTCCTGTTGGCTCAGTTTGCCTCAGGAGATTGAACTAGCCTGAGATGGAAAGTGAAAGAAGGAGGTAACATAGGAGTGCCGAGGCACAAGTGTGGGGGCAAGTTTATTTTTTTTACAGGCACTATGCCTGCTACTGCCTGGAAGGTAAATGCTGTATTTAAGTGTGTACATGTGTTGGGGTAGATACTTAACTGTCCCTGATTTTGCAGAATGTCTCTGATTTGTTGTCTCATATTTTGGTCTGTTCTTTTTAAAGTCTGTTGCTTTTCTAGCACATCAATGAGGACAGTAGTCAATAATGATAAAGACATTTGAGTTGCAGATATAGTTGCCTTCAAGAAAACTACGCTAATCAAAGTCTGTTACAAGTTTTTAGGTATATATAAAGGTAGCAGCTATTCATGGTTTTGGTCCTTTGTCCTTTGTTAAATGGAATTTGCCCAATATATATATGTGCCGTTTTGGGGGTTGGATCTCGTCTTTACAACTGAAGAGCATCTTGGTGGCATAAAGAGCTCTTTTTACAACAAACACAGGTGGCTTGGTTGCATTTTTTCTGCAAACTAACTGTGAATGTGTCTTAGCTGCTTTTCATCGCTATAAATATATATATATATATATATATATATATATATATATATATATATACATGACGGTCATCAGACCTAACTCAAGAACTTGGACAGGGCTTAATTTTGCATTGAGAGTAAAACTCTGTTTCATCCTTTTTGTGGCCTATTTTTCAAGCGTTTGAAGAGTATATATATACATATATATATATATATATATATATATATATATATATATATATATACATATATATATATATATATATATATATATATATATATATATATATATATATACTGGGAATTTCTGCATACCTACTGCTGGTGTTCCACAACGATGGAGACGCATTGCACCCTCCATGGTTGTTAAGGGGGTTGTTTTCATTTTTAAATTAACCACCAGTGTCTTTTTGGCGTGTGGATGATTCTTGTGTGGGGTTTAGGATCAACCGAGTGAACAAACTACGGCATCAACTTCCTTAATCTGCCTTTTTCATTGGCACAAAAGTGGGTCAGGCATTGGATCAGTTTCACAAATAATAACTTGGACTAATTCTACACTAGCAGAGTGAACTCCATTTCAGGATTTGGACATTATTTTTGGTTTAAGCCCTCTGATGTTTTGATGTTTATTTCTCGCAACCACACACAGGCATTATTATCTGAGTTTACATTATATCTGATTTTTGTACATTTGGGCATTAAATTCAAATATACTACATCAAAGCCTAGTATTTGGGTGGACCCGGATGTGGGACTGGTTTCTTGAGCTCTGTTACTGGGCTCTAAATATCAGTGGGACTACTCTATGAATATGTAAGACCTGTTGAACTTTATAGGTCCTGGACTTCTACAGATTTTTTACATATTTGGACATTGAAGTTTATAGTACATAGTATAATTAGGGTTTGGTTTGTCATTATTGGGTCGCATTTGCTTTTGTTTTTTGCTCATATAACATAGCCGTTTACACAAGTTTGGGTGTACAACAACTAATTTTTGTTTTTCTTTTTCAGATATTGCCAGTTGGGTAGCACTGAACTTGGGTTTGAATATTTTGTATAGCACTACTGTTGCTTAGTGTTTTTTCAATTTTATTGTACCAATGGATTGGCTGGGTGGTTGTATGATCATGGTTCATTGTTCCAGAGGGATGACAAATGTCAACCAAGGGTATGCTAATTAGTCCTAACATTTGGAGGGAGCTGTTATGTTTTCTCTATTAGTATTGGCAGAGACGAAACTCGGCCACTATTATTCTTAAACTAAGAGCATTAGAATTGGAATCTAACAGCTCCAATCCTTTCATTTGTGTGTTAGGTGCATCTCTTTTCTTCTTTTTTGGTAGAGACGAAGGTTGGCCATTATATCTTCCAGCTCACAGTGTCAGTTCATGACCTTGACTAGTCACATCTTTGCTATTTGTGGAAAGGGACACTCAACCATCCAAAGGTATACCATTTATATGGATTTTATTTTTCACACTTGAGTGTTGATGGTCCCATTGTTGGCAATTTTTTAACATAGATACATATATATTAAGCTATCATTGGTAGTTGCTCCTTAACAATCCGAGGACAACTTCAATATTTAGCTGTCTACCTCTCAGTTATGTGAACTAGGCTATGCTCTCAATTTTGGTGAAATAACTTTTCACTTTTATTGCTTGTGTTACCTATTTTTGTCCTGCTCAGGGACACACTTGACAATTGTATTTGAATGGTTCATGGTTTATCAAAGACATTTTTGATTGTATTAATAGCTCTGTTTGTGTAATACAATAGCTCAATAAGATTGATCTCTTTAAATTATTGGAAGGTCTCTCGGAAGACAGGGATGATTTGGAAGCTTTTGGGTTGAGACAACCAGGCATTGATAATTCAACTATGGGTGTCACTGACCCTGATAGTATTTGTGGCACACTTTTCCAGAAACTTACTAAAAATATGAGGACATTAAGGTCCAGCATCTGACATTTGAAACTTTTCAAAGCCTACACATTTAAGGACATTACCCCACGTGGACTAAGGGTTTGGATTCGACCTTTGGTAAGCCAGGTGGATGACAAGTTACTACAAGATTGGGTTCAGGCCTAGCACAAGGCATCTATGTCTTTTGTAGATGCTCTTATTTCATATTATGAGAGAACTATTGGTCAATGCATTGGGGAAGTTAGACAGAATTGTGATGAGGTAAAATGTTACGAAGGGGAAACTTTTTTCATTAAACATTTATATTTATTGGTCAAAGATTTATCTTCATTACAACAGCAATTAAAAAAGAAGAAGACACAAAAGTTTAACCATGACATCTCAGATTATGACAGAGGGAAACCTTTTGGTATACAAAAGAATGTGAGATTCCAGGGCCAGGGTTACAGTAAACAGGTTAATAAAAGGAAAAGACCTAGATCTGTATTGTGGAACAAGGGGAATGTTTATGGGGGGTACTTCAGGAGACGACTCTTCATCCGCCACTGATGTAGAACTTATCTCCACCCAGGAGTCACCCATTGCTAAGAGAATGCCCAGCAATAACCCTTTAGGGGTAAGAGGCACAGAGGGGGTAGAAAACATCGAGCACGTAGGCAGTATTCAACAACTTTTGGACATGATTCTACCCCACTAAATGCCAATAATAATGTACACAATATTTCTTCTCAGGTTCTATCTGCTATTGAAATAAACCTACTTAACAAGGGTCTTAATTTTGTCCCGGGTTTTTTGTCAATGAAGATGCATTTGTGAATGATGTTAATGAATTCTGCAGAATTCTGAACCTTAAACTGTTTTTTTCAGGTACTGATCAGGCTCAAAGATCTACTGGGTTTCACTTTCATAAATATAATTTTATGCCACCCATGAACAAACGTCTCAATATTCAAAGAATGTGTTCTCAAAGATCTACATTTTAATAAAAATGTATACGGTCATGCTAAACATAATCTTACCAAACAGGAACAACAGGCTCTGACCAAACTCAGCAACAACTATGACTTGGAAATTTTACCAGCAGACAAAGGGGGGGCAGTTGTCATCATGGACTGGTCCATGTATTTAGCTGAGGCTGAAAAACTACTATCTAATGGCCAATTCTCCATGCACATGCCACTGGATCCAACATTTAAATTAAAAAAAAGAGATTCATCAGTTTTTGAAACTGGCTCAGGAGGAAGGTATCATCAGTCAAAAAGTAGGGTATCAACTTACTGTATCTGACCCACAATCCAAATATCTATACTTACTGCCCAAAATACATAAACATCCAACCAAACCACCTGGGAGACCAATTGTATTGGGCAGGAGGCCTTTGACAGAGCCTTTATCGGCCTTTTTGACTGAATATTTACAACCATTATTACCTATGGTTAGAGCAAGGATTAAACATACCACACAGTTTCTTCAGATCATCACCAATACTCAGTTGGATCCAGGCTGGCTGATTTGTACGTTGGACGTCACCGCCTTATATACCAACATCCCACATTGGGCTGGGCTGGAAGCCATACGTTTTTGGTTGGAAAAGCTGACATATACACTCCTGCATTTAATACTTTATTAATTTGTTTAACAGAACATGTTCTAACAAAAAATGTTTTCTATTTCCATGAAAATTGTTACTGGCAAGTCAGAGGGACTTCTATAGGGGTGTCTTTTGCCCCCATCTATGCTGATTTGTTTATGGGGTATATCGAAGAACAACTCATTTACGATGCTAGTCACAACATATTTTTGGAAGAATTGGATATCTGGTGACATTACTTGGATGATTGTTGGATGGTGTGAAGAAGAGATGCTACTTATGTACAAGAATTTGTACAATATTTAAATGAGAACAAGTGGGGTATTCATTTCACATTGAATTGGGATTAGAATCAAATTACTTTTTTGGATGTGAGCATCATTCGTGAGGGTGATCACACTCTTAAAACAGAAGTTTTTCAAAAAATTTCCCCAATTCAATACCCTGCTCCATGCAACAAGTCATCATCCTTGACACATCATCCACAACATTCCCAAGTCTGAGTTTTTGCGAATTAAACGCATTTGCTCCACTGAACAGGCTTTTTCATTACAGCAACAGGATTTAGCCAACAGATTTCTTAGTAGAGGCTATCATACTTACAACATAAATAAGGCATGTACTTTTGCATCAGAACAATCTAGAGACAATCTATTGCAGTATCAACATACCCCTAAGATTTCAGATACACATTCACCTCAAACCGTATGCCTGGTCACTTCCCTTGGACATAATATTAACACATTCAGACATATCATTGACAACCATTGGGACATATTATTGGCCAATGATAGGTTATCTGAATTACTATCACCCCAATGTTTATTTTCCTATCTTGGAGGTCCCACACTGAATTTCCCATTTTACCCACTACAAACATTCATCCTCTTCTAATATACAGCAGCTCACTTTATTTGGTGAGAAGTTGGTGGGTAGTATTCCTTGTGGTCACTGTTCTGCATGTGTACATGTTTCTAAGGCTAAGGAATTCACCAGCAGTAATTCCTCTAAGGTATACCAGATTCGCTCTTTTGGGAATTGTAGCAGTGACTGGATCATATATTTGGCCACCTGTTTTTGTTCCACATTTTATGCGGGACAAACATCTCGCCCACTGAGGTTTCGGATAAGTGATCACCTCAGTGATATTAGAAATAAAAGAATGTCTAATTCACTCTTTAAACACACTATGACCCATACCACTGCTAGATTTTTCTTCTTCTTTTGGCTGCTCCCGTTAGGGGTCACCACAACAGATCATCTGTTTCCATTTCTTCCTGTCCTCTGCATCGTGCTCTGTCACACCAACCACCTGCATGTCCTCTCTCACCACATCCATAAACCTTATCTTAGGCCTTCCTCTTTTCCTGTTACCTGGCAGCTTCATCCTTAGCATCTTTTTCCCAATATACTCTGCATTCCTCCTCAGCAGATGTCCAAACCAACATAATCTTGCCTCTATGGCTTTGTCTCCAAACCTTCCAACCTGGGCTGACCCTCTAATATACTTATTCCTGATCCTGTCCACCCTTGTCACACCCAGTGCAAAGCTTAACATCTTTAACTCTGCCATGTCCAGATCTGACTCCTGCCTTTTTGTCAATGCCACTGTCTCCAACCCATATAACATAGCTGGTCTCACTACCCTCTTGCAGATCTTCCCTTTCACTCTTACTGGTACTCGTCAGTCACAAATCACTCCTGACACTCTTCTCCACCCACTCCATCCTGCCTGTACTCTCTTCTTCACCTCTCTTCCACACTCATCATTACTCTGAACTATTGACCCTAAGTATTTAAACTCATCCACCTTCGCCACCTCTACTCCCTGCTTCCTCACCATTCCACTGTTAGATTAAATTTTACTATTATAGACAGAGTCCAGGGCAATAAGATGTGTAAAGTAGGATGGCCTACCATTTTAAATAAAAAAAGAATCAAGCTGGATTGTCAGGCTGGGTGCTTTGTTTAAGCCTGGCCTTAATGAGCGTAGCTAATTTTGGTATGAACCAACAGGAACGACTCTGATTATGTGTTTCACTACTTGATGTATGGTTTATTGTGTGTTACAGCACTGAAGAAGGCTCTACTTTTGTCAAAACTGGTTTGCTCTTATCTTTGGAGTTGCCACAATAAAGGATTATATATTCCACTAACCTCCTTGGTGCTGGACAATTTTTGTGTTTTAGATTCCTTTCTCCACCATTATTTTTGCCTATTCTTGAGCAAAGAGGTTGAGAGATATGTGGACAGGAGTTGCAGTGGGTTGAAATTTGTATTCTCACAGCAGTGCTCTAAGAAGATAAATTATTATGTGGAATATTATTATTATTATTATTATTATTATTCATTCATTTGATGCAACCAACCATGTGAGATAAACGGTCACAGTCACATACATGTGGCTGTAATTGGGCACATGTGTGTGTGTGTGTGTGTGTGTGTGTGTGTGTGTGTGTGTGTGTGTGTTAGTGTCACTTTCAGAACATGCAGAGATGCTCTCCTCAGTATGTTGTGCTGCCTCAGCCTCCATAGATGTTATTGTAACTGTGGTCTGTTTTTGAATGCAGAATACATGAAATACCCTTCAAGTCTCAATGCCTGATGGACCCATGTGAGACATGTAGTATCTTGCCACTCCCAGAATCCATTGCCACAACTCTTGGTATGACACTCATTTCCTCCTTGTCTTCATGCAAGGATGCAAAGAACAATTCATCATTTGGGAGGGTTGCCATGGCTGGAGCCACTCTCCAGATGTAGCCCTTTCAGCCATTATTTTTTATGCATTCTGTCAGGCACACGTTATGTCACTGTCATGATTCTAATGTTGCAGAATTGACATTGTGGACCACTGTGTCCATGTGCCTCTATTGGCCATTGTATTTCTGACATAACATCCAGCAGCTCTGGGTCAGTGTGCTACAAACCAACCAGTGTCCAGTTGCCCAACTTGGGTTATTTGAGATAGCTCTGTTGAGTGAAACCTGGACATGAAACTAATCAACCTGACAAACATGAATTAAGGATTGCTACACTCATTGTAGGTGCCACTGACAGGATGCAGCTTGGAAATGGATGACATGATAGTAAAGAGGGCACTGAACATCTTCTGTATCCAGGAGACAAGATGGAAGATCAATGCAGCAAAGCCACTTGACTTTGGATCCATGGTCTACTACTCAAGGGGAGGACATACTAAGAATCGTGTGGGAATTATAGTGAGGGAGAGGCTTCAGAAGACAGTGATGGTTGTCATCAGAATTACTGACAGACTGATGACAATCAGACTCTTCGCAGGGATAGGGCAGTATTAATAATCTCACCTTATGCCCCACAGCAGGGATGTGATAGTGAATAAAAGAGTACATTCAGGCATCAATTGCAGGAACAACTAAATAAAGCAGGACAACATATGTTGGTGTTGATAATGGGGGACCTGAATGCAGATATCAAGGCAGACAGTACAGGATATGAGAAGTACCTGTGTCCACATGTGTGGAGTAGCAATAGTAAAAAGGGGAGGATATTCTAAACATTTGTCTGGCAAATGCCTTGATGATGGCCAACACATGGTTCTGCCACATACAAGAGTGGCCAACATGCAATTCAGGAAGATTTCTTTCTAGTAAGGAAAGGGCATTTGGGTAGAATCAACAATTGCCCAGTGGTTGCCACAATCAGCTGCAAGTAGTGGTCAGGAAGTCTCTGAGGTCAACAGAGACTAGGTTAATGACTTGGAAGTTGATTGGAGAGAAAGCACAAGGGTGTAATGCAATACTCGCAATGCTATCACTTTAAGAAGAATCAGAAATAGGTGGTGTTGAAAAAGATTGGCATCACCTCAAAACAGCATGTGTGAGGACTATTGGAAGAGATATGCAAGACAGATGTGGAAATAAGGTACATAAGGAAAGCTGGTATTGGAATCTAGAAGACCAGAAAGTCATTAAAAGAAAGAAGGACTGTAGGAAAAAGTACGATATAGAAAACTGGATCAGGCTAAGAAGCAATACTGGTTGACTAATAAAGAGGCTAAGAGAGCAGTTGGAGTAACAAAGAACAAGGCAAAAGAGGCACTCCACCAGCTTCTGGTATGTGGTTCAGCAGATGGCAGAAAGAAACTCTATCAAGTTGAGAGGCAAAGGGCAGAAAGAAAGAATAAAGTTATCAGACCCCATTCATAAGGAATGCCAGCAACAACCTGCTCACCTATCCACTGGATTTCAAAGGCAAATAGAAGGAGTACTGAAGAAATACTGAATGAAGAAAAATCTACAGAAGCTGTATTGAAGAAGAGGAGCACACCAAGGAAGAGGTAGGAACAGCTCTAAAGAAAATGAAGTCAGGGAAAGCAGCTGGTTCAGATGACGTCATGACAGATATGATGAAGATTTTGAGTAAATTAATGGAGAAATTGCTTCAGAAATTACTTGTAGCAGTATGGAGAGAAAGGCGTATCCCAGAATACTGGAGCATTAGCATTCTAGTACCAGTATACAAGAACAAAGGGGGCAGTCACCACTGTGGGAAGGATAAAGGTATCACACTGCTTTAACACTGCAAGAAATTTCTGGACAGTGTCATTCCTGAAAGAATATGCAGTGGAGTAGAGAGTAAGATGGGAATTGCACATTTTGTATTCAGATCAAGATGCAGCACCACCAAACCAATAATTGCAGTAAGACATTTTAGAAGAGGTTAGCAGTGATGAAGAGTTCAACTTGAGCATTCCTGTATTTGGAGAAAGTATATGACAAGGTCCAAAGAAAGATGATTTAGGTAGTCCTATGGTGGTTCAAGTCCCCAAAAAATTAATAGAATTAGTGCAGGCTAAATACAAGGACTCAATGATACAAGTGCAAACAGTGTTCAGACTTGCAGAGGGGTTCCCAGTGGTAGTGGATGAACTATATTAGCAAACAGAGGGGACAAATAATCAAAGCTACTGTGTCAGTACAGGCAGACTCTGAACCAGTAGCAGGGTGAGAGGGTCAACTGCTCCAGGCTCAAAATGTTGGGGGTGGGGTGGGAGGGACAGAATCAACTGATCCTGATCTGTAATGTAATGCTGGCTTTTAAAAACTGCTATTGCAGTTGCTGTCAAACCTAATTGCTGTAGCACTCTGTGGTGTAAATTGTAGCAACTACTTCCTATATTATAGTAAGCAGTTTGCTACAGTTTAAAAGTAAAAAAAAAAAATCTCTTTTTTTAACTAAAACTGAGCACTGTGGTACTCTGTGAAGGCAGACTTGTATCAAGCAGTTTGCCATAGTTCATAAGAAAAAATGTTTTGTTTTGTTTTTTTAACTAAAACATGAGTGCTGCAGTCCTTTGAATAGGCAGGGTATAAACTGTAGCAACTGTTTGCTACATTTGTAGCAAGCAGTTTGCTACAGTTTATAAGATTTTTTTTTAACTAAATGAGTGCCATAGTGCTCTGTACTGTATCAGCAGAGTATGAACTGTAGTAACTGCTTACACATTTGAAGCAAGGCAGTTTGCTACAGTTTAAAAGAACAAGAAATTATTATTTTTTAAATAAAAGGAGGAGGGTCTGGGCAGCCCAAAAAAATGGCTGGGCAGTAGGGAGGTGAGGTGTGTTGTGAATTTGACTACCTGGTTGGTATGCTAGTAGAACAAACCTTTTTTATTTTTTTTTTCTCATCAGTGGAAGAGTGGGGATAGCATGGATCTGTAATAAGCCAATCACAACAATGCTTTTTTTGGGCTCTTCAGTTGAAGAGTTGAGGGGGTGGAACAATGGTTGAATGTACTGAAACAGGATACTGGCTGAGCCAGCTAGACGTTTGCTCTGAAAAAAGAACTTCAGCAAATGATAGACAAATGGAGTACAAAACTGAAGCCATACAAGAAAAAACTGAGTACAGAGAAGACAGTTGTAAAGGCATCAAATGGGAGAAATCAGAAGCTGAAAACTGACATGGAAGGGAAAACAATACAAGTTAACAACTCCAAGTATCTAGGAGGGGTGGTTGAGGCAGATAACCATTTAAAATATTGATAAATATAATCTGAAAGACAAACTTATTAAAACTTATTAACAATGGGAAAAACCCTCAACAAGTTTAACAACAGACAGACTTTTATTTCTTTGTAATGTTATTTATTTAAACAATTACAAAATAAACACTACAAATGGCAGAAGTATCAGACTCATCAATAAAAACTATATAGGACAAAATATGTGTCTGTTAATTGCTTTTAAAAGTTAACTTGTTCCCTTTTGTAAATAAATGCAGCAGGATGTGACATCTTTGCACCCCTTAACTTGTTCCTTTCAGATAGCTGCCTTCTTCACACTCAGCTAAGAAAATAAAGTTATTTAAAACAGTTCAATAAGAATATATCCATTCAAGCAGAGCCGTTTGGTACAGACAAGCAACACAATGACAGTAAAGAACAATGCTTAACTGCTCAGCATTTTACAGCAAAAAGCAGTCATCAAGCAAAAGTAAAAAAAAAATAATAATTTCTGACAAAGGAAATTGTTATCAGCCAATCTAAATGCTGTCCGACAGGCTACTTAGCCTACCTGATTAGCCAGTGACTCAGTGCTATAAGTTGCGTTTCATAGTCCCAGGGTTCGGTCCAGAATTTCTTTCACTGTCTTAGTGAATTTTGCATGTTGTACCCAGGCACTCTGTTTTCCTCCAACAATTCCAAAACATGTTGGCTGATTGACTACACTAAATTGTTTATATATATATATATATATATATATATATATATATATATATATATATATATATAAATTTATTTATTTGTAGTTTGTTAATATGGAAATCCATTGGGCCAGAATGAGCCCGTTTTCAATGGAGGCCTGGCGAGAAAAGCTCCATATACAGTTATTACAAAGCTAATATCAACAAAGTTAACAAGTACAATACAATTTTCAAAAACTACTAAAACACAATAATATAGAAGCCAGAATAATAACATTTGAGTAACACAGTAATATAGAAGACATAATAACAACATTTGAGCAAGATGTTGTAACAAAGCATTGAATGAAATTAAAACATAAGTATTTTGGAGTACATAAGTATAATTTGGAGTGCAGGCACTTATGCACTCAACGTTTCATGAGGTGAGAGGGAGGAAGAATTAGTGGAGGAGAGTAGAACAATGAAAGGTGAATAGGTTGAGTTATGAGAAAGGAAAAAAGGGAGAGGAAGTGGAAATGAAATGAAGGGAGTCACTAGGTTGAGTTTTGAGAAAGGAGAAAAAAAAAGGATGGAGGAGCATAAATGGTATAGAGGGGGGTCAGGTGGGGTGAAAGCATGAGCATTCCCAGTGAAAAGAGAGACTGGAATGGAGCATGTTCTTGAAGGTGGAGTAGTTTTGGGTGATAAAGATCTGGGGGAGGGAATTCCATAGACGAGCAAGGGAGAAAGACAGGAGAAATTGCCCAGGTGAGCGTAAGGATTTGTACACTTCGAGGAGGTTCTGGTTACTGGACCTGAGTAGTCTGTCAGGATGATGCAAGGTGAGTATGGAGGAGAGGGAAGGGAAGTTAGAGGGTTTGAAAATGAGCTTGTGAGAAGTTAACAGTTGAATGTAAGAGAGATAGTGGGGAAGTTCCAGCCAATTAAATAGTGGAGCGCATCACAGTGGTGGGAGGAGGATTTCGAGCCAGTAGCAAACTTAAAGAATTTATTGTAGCAGGATGACAGTTTTGACTTTAGGGAGGATTGAAGGCTGGTGAGAAGAGGAGCTCCATACAAGAGAGAGAGGGGATGAGGTAAGAAATAGTATATGTTTGGATGAGGGAGTGAGATAACGACTGTGATGATACAGCATTCCAAGATTTTGGTGTGTTTTTTTAATATTAGTTTATATATGAATGTCAAACTTTAAATGGTCATCAATGATAACACATAGAAGTTTTGTATGGGAGACAATTTCAATGGGAATCTTATTCTGACTGACTATGGAGAAGGAAATTTTATCAACAGAGGTGTTTTTAGATGGGGTAAAGATCATGATTTTTGTTTTGGATGAATTGAGAGCTAGGTGATTATTCAGCATCCATGACTCGGTACAAGAGAAGGCATTTTGTGTTAGTTGCTTGAGTTTGGGGAGGGATTGAGCATAGCAAATTATGGAGGAATCGTCTGCGTATTGGACAAGTTTGGTATTAGGAATGGACTGATGAACATTATTAATGATGATGTTAAAAAGTAAGGGACCCAGTATAGAGCCTTGTAGAACTCCTGTTGGAGTGTGAAGGAAGGAAGAGTTACTATTATTCCACTTGAAGGCTTGTTGTTTATTAGAAAGGTAACTAGAAAACCAGTTAATAGAGGAGGGGAGAGATTGAGAAGAGAGTATTTGGACAAGAGATGTTTGTGGGAAACAGTTCAAGTCTAGGATAAGGGTAGATATAATGTTGCCTGAGTCTTGGGCGTGTTTGACGAGGTCAAGGAAGGAGAGAAGGGCAGTGGTAGTACTATGTCCAGGTCTAAATCCATGTTGAGTTGGAGAAAGAAGCTGATTGTCTAGGAGGTAAGGAAGGAGTTGCAAGTGTATGTATTTTTCAAAGACTTTTGAGATGGGGACAGGATGGCTATAGGACAGAAGTTGGAGATTTCAGTATTGTTGCCTCCTTTGAGGATAGGAATGATGAACGCTTTCTTCCAGAGGGGGGATACATAGGATTCTTGGACTGAACGGTTGATAAGTATGGTGATAGGAAGGGCTATGCCATCTGCAGCTAGCTTGAGAAAGTTAGATGGAAGGTTGTCTGGGGCATGAGAACATGGTTTTAGCTTTAGTAGACATTTTTATGGTGTGTAGAGAGACAAATTGTATGGTAAAGGGGGGAGATGACTAGTATTGATGTCAGTGGGACTAGTGTTGAGGGTGTGGTATGAGGGTGGAGTAGAAGTGTTATTGGAGAATGATGTGGTGAGCTTGGCTATTGAATCAATAAAGAAAGAGTTGAATGGGGTAGCTAAGATATGATCTGGAGAGTTAGGGTCAGGGCAGGGATAGTCTTTTTTGCCAGGAGAGAGGAGAGCAGATATACTGTTCCAAATTTTTGGGTGGTTTGATCTATGATTGTTTTGAAGCTTGGAATAGTTGGACTTTTGGTCTAAAGCAATTTGTTTTTTCACTTTATTACAAAGTTGCTTATACTCAATAATGGTGTTAGGTGTTTTAGATTTATGGTAATGCTTCCAAGATTTATCTCAGAGATGCATGAGTGTAATAGTTGCTTTAGTTAGCCAAGGGGTAGATTTAGTTTTGATTCTTTTAGTTCTGGGGAGCGCGAAGCTGTCTAGTAGATTATTGAATGTAGTACTGAAGTATGGAACAGCGTCGTCAAGAGGGAAAGTTTTTGCAGGGTTCCAGTTCATATGTTTTAGTGAGTCAGAGAAAGCTAGAGGGTTGAAGTTTTTTAGGGTATGAGTTGTTATGTAGTTGTGGTGAAGATGGAGAGAGGATGGTGAGCGATGAGCAAAGGCAGGGAGATGATCGCTGAGGGAGTCGGGTAGGGTGCCTTCGTCATAAATGGTATTGGGGTGAGAAACTAATATCCAGTCGAGAATACTACTGGCGTTATCTTTATTAAATCTGGTAGGAGAGGTAATTATTTGGGTGTAGTTGTGTAGGTTTATATTCTAAGGTGATGTAGGTGATTGAATAGAAGCCCAGTTTATATTTACATCACCTAGGAGTATAGTTTCATTGTTTATATTGGATGAGAACCAAGACAGGATATCTTCAAGAATGGGGATGTTATTTCCTGGTGGAATATAAGGACCAGCTATACATATGTTTTTACGGTTATTAATTTTTAGGAGGGCCAGGATTATTTTAGCTGTTGTGAATTGGGGTATAGACTTGGTAAAGGGTGTCGCTGTTAGGGAGAAGGAGAAAAGTAGGGCTACCCCACCACCTTTCTTTAGAGTTCTGTCATTTCTTATCATCTTGTAGTTGGGAGGGGTAATTTTGGAATCGTTTATGTGGAGTTTTAGCCATGTTTTGGTGATAGAGAGAATGTCAGGATGGTAATGGGATAGCCAGGCATGAAGGGAAGGAAATTTATTGCATAAACTTTGGGTGTTAATGTTAGGAAAAAGGAGATATTTATGGAGAAAGAGTGAAAAAGACAAGTTAGGGTTAGAAGCATGATTGTCTGAGGGTCCAGGATTAGGATGTATGTTACCAGAGATAGAGATTAGTTGGATTACAGAAGAAGCAAGGTCTTTAGATTCTTTGGAGATGGAGTTGAGAGCAGGATAGCTGTAGAGGCATGGATTGTGAGGGATTGGGACTGCTATTACAGATATCAGGAAGAATCTTTCTTTTAAAGAGGAGAGAGTCATTATAGTAATAGAGGTGAGGAGAAATATAAGTTGAGAAGTGAGATTCTTTTAAGGCATGTATTAAACTTGTAGGATAGATAGGGGAGTAAGCAAAGTCAGGTATTCTGGTAAGATAGAGTAGGCAGTAGAGGAGAAAAGCCAGACATAGTAATGGTAGAGTATGTGTAGGTTTGATTTGCATGATAGTGTAAGATTATAGTATGCAGTAAGGATGTGCTGAGGGGAGATGGAATTAGAAGGTAAAGCAGTGTGAGGTCTTTAGTAGTAAGAATGGGAAGGAGGGAAGGTAAGAATAGGTAAGGGGAGGGTTGTGGGTAGTGGAAACAGGAGGGGTTAGTGTATGAGGAGGTGGGTTGGGATTGTTCAGACAGGGTGAATGCTAGAGGGGGTGTGGTTTTGGGGTTATAAGCGTAGAGGCACTGAGGGCGGTAGGAGTTGGGGGCAGGCTAGGGGAGCGGAGTGAGCTCAAAGCGCGAATGGAGCGGGCAGCACTGAGAAGGAGGAAGGAGTAGAAGGGACTGAGAAGGAGGAAGGAGCAGAAGAGACCAATAAAAAAAATCAGTGCTAGAGGCACTCTAGAGCACTGCTGACAAGCTCGGAGGTATGTTATGTATGAATTAAAATTTGGTCTAATTCAAGGAGGATTGAACAGGTAACACAATTGTGCAAAAAACAATGGGAAAGAACAACAGGCCTTAGAGCTGCAGGAAGCAGGGAGAAAGTATTGAAAATTGCCTAATACAATGAGTGGGAATATATAGCCACCTAGTGGAGTTCCTGAGAAAACTAAAATGGAGAATATACCTATTACAGGGAGTGAAGTGGCTGGTGGGGAAAGAGTTGAGAAAAGGGACTGCTGCAGAGCTACTAGTGTGCACACTGTGGGTTAGCAATACAAACACCTTATTAAAAATAAGCTATAACAAAGAGTATTGCACATACAGACAGATGAAGGGGGGGGGTGTATTTTTCAGAATATTCCTAAATGTCTTATTTGGAAGGTATATTCCTCAGTCTAAATGGAGTTGTAGAAGGGGAAAACCCTAGAGGAAAATACCCAAGAGAGATGAAAAAGAGAGAGAAGTACTTTAATATAGAGGCATGGGATAACTGAGAGAGGCAGTAATAGGATAGGCTGGAGAGATCCAGTTATATAAGTACAGCACAAAAGAAGAGAGAAAGACAGTTCAGAATGGAAATATGAAAGCAGTTCCAGGGAGAAAGAAAAGCATTAGATGGAAGCAGCACAGTTAAATGCAATTCAACAGGCAAGGAGTGCAAATGCAAAGCTGAGTTGCTCTAGGAGAACCAACAACAACAGGAACTTATTCACTATACAGTCAGCATATACAAATACAAGTTGCTCTGTAAGAATTGACAACAGCAGCTTATTCACTTTGCAGATAACAGACTACAGCAGGAGCTAATACATTTTATGGCCAGAAGTGACCACAGCAGAAGTATTGCACACATAAGGCATTAGTGTAGAAAATATTCAGTATATCTGCCTTTGACCACACTAGTTGCAAGAGCTAGTCAGGGGAACAACACATTAAGTGATTGGTGGTACTGTGTTTAGATCCTGTATGAATTGGGGCTATTTGTATTTCTCAAACTTCTGTTATATTAATAGGGGTGGTCAGAGTGAATCGTTTAGTAATACTGGGGCATGTTGAGTGCATGGTATCATAGCAGGGCTGAAAGATATTTTACAATACACTATATGGGAGGAAGGCACTGCTGGACACGCTCTAAGTGTTACATGCTGTTGAAAATATGGTACACTTTTAAACTGTATTGTAGGAATCAGTTAGGTCAGGTAGCAAAGCAGAAATGCCAAATACTAAACAGAAGCAGAGATTAAACACATAAAATGCCCACACACATTTAAGAGTGATATATATATATATATATATATATATATATAGTTATTTATATATTTATAGATCTACTGAAGTTAGCCAGCTTTGGTAGTTTGATGCAGAAAATATTGACCATAAATGTAAAAAAAAAAAATCTTATCAAAACCCTAGCATGCATGCCATGAAGCATAACCTTGGAACATGTAAAAGAAAACTACTTTTTGTTGCAGAGTAGCAAGAGCCCCTGAAATCACACCCCCTGCTGCTTAAATATTCTAACTCAGATTATGAAATACTGGAGAAAGGATCTATTCCCAAAGCTGAGTACTGTAGCGATCTTGTACAGCTGCTGACCATCTGATTTGATAACTAAAGTGAGTCAATAAAACTTGATGTTTTATTTTACCACAGTTCGCTAACATCAGTGATCCCATATATGTATATAAAATACACCTTGTGGCCCAGCTGAAAAAAAGAGTTCAAGAACACTGATTTATACTTACTTCTACTATTCATTTATGTATGTATTTATTAAATAGGTATCTATGCACCCTAATAAGCTGTGGCTAATTCAGAATGTTTATGATTCTGTTCGTTTTCAAGTTCTGGACCAATCAGAAGTGATATTGTACAGATTGCCATTTCATTTGCTCATACCGGGTCTGGGAATCTCTGGGTGAGACTAAGGTTCATGCCCAGTTTTTATGTCACTGAATCTTTTTTTGGGTGACTGACAATTAGCAACTTTTACTTTTAAACAGTGGGATGTGCACAGGTCCTTGGAAACTGTAGAACACTTCAGAAACTGACCCATGACAAAGTAAAACAAATAAGAAACACACTTTTTAGTAGTGATGTTACAATAAATCACTTTATTAGAGACATTTCTCTGTGTATTTTGTAGTTAGCAAAACAAAATTTTACAAAGCAGGTGTTGCGCTTGCTTCTTTTGTTCCCAATTTTCAACTTAAAATACAATAATGAATTTCATAGTTTCTTTAGGTTTATAGGTTGCTACTAAACAACAGAAAGTTTACTCTTTTGTGAAGAGTAGCCACAACAGTCCGACTGGTACACCCAGATAATTACTCCTGTTGTCTATAAGGGATGGGGATGCATAAGCCCAGGGAAAAATTCCAGTCACCCATCCATTCATCAAGTTTAGATTTAAAGCTTGTGAGTGACATTTTGCCTTACAGAAAGTGGGCATTTCTTCCATAGCTGGGAACTCCTTGGGAGAGAGATCTCTCATGCCCACAAGTCCTATTTATGTTGCAATATAGATCTAAGTTCCTTGATCTTGTTTTTGTTACTACAAGTCTTGCAGAGATGCAGTAGATCAAGAAGGATTACATTATTTAGAGCTTTGTAGGCAATCCATACATCACTACATAGGAATGTTTAGGAAACAAAGAAGAGAGACAGGGCTTTAAGTTGCTCTGGGTAAAATAAGGAGCTCATACACAAGATTTTTGGGCAAAGAATTGCTGAGGTTTTCCCAAGCTGGATTAGTTGCTAGGACAGGTACATACCAAAGGGCATACTGAATTCTGGTTTGAGTCAGATGTAGTATGAGCAGAAGGGAATGATGTCCTCTTTTGACTAAAAGGGGATATCCTTAGTAATCAGTTGGGTGAGGTAGAAAGCTCAATGACAGAAGATATGTGGTGGTCAAAAATTAGTTCACTCTCTATCAAGATGCCCCGGTCTCATATGAAGCACCTATTGTTTTTTGGGGCGGGGGGTCATTTATGCAGCAGGTGTGTGAGACTTTCTGCTTCCCTAACTGTACATTGCTACAGTCTTTAGAATTCAGCTTTAGACCATGATGCTGACACTAAGTGTTTATCAGAGCTAGACTCTCTTTGACAGTATGAGTGTCTTCATTGGAGTTGATGATGCTTTCAAGCTTGCAACCTTCCATGAACTTGGTAACCCAGGGAGAGGAGTACAGAAAAACAAATCTAGAGATAGTTACAAAACAGAACCTTAAGGAACACCACTGATGATTAAGACTCTTACAGGATATTCTGCCATCGACTAAAATAGTGTGATGTCTATCACAGAGCCAGTTGGCCGTCTAACTGGTCCCATGGGGATTTATATTTATTTTATTTTATATTTGTTAACCGGGGGTGTCTAACTGAGCCGAAAAGGCCCTTTTTCAGCAGAGGCCCGGGGAGAAAAGCTCCACATAGAAAATTTACAGATACACTTCGATATTTAGACATGATCAGTATGCACACAAATTACAATAGACATGATTTTACAGTGGTATGCAGCACATCAACAGTTACAGTGGAGAGAGCAAACAAGAAAATATTAATTTAAAAATAAAGGTAATTAATAGATTTGTGGTGTACAGCTGAAATTTGGAACATAGGTATACATAGTACAGAGATACAGTACATAAATTGTACATTAGCTAGTGTTTGTGAGTAAGAGTGAAAACTATTATCAGGTACTCTAGGGTTAATATGTGTACCTTATCCACTTTCACTAGTCTGGGGAGCAGTCATGGCACTGACAACTTTGCTTGAGATGTTGCCTAATGAGGTTTTTAAAGGAGGCTTTGGATGATGTGTTTTGTATGCTAGTGGGGAGAGAGTTCCACTTTTTAGCCATTGAACTACTATATAGTGTATCTCCAAAACTATTGTAGCTGTTGGTGACTTCTAGTAGTAGTTTGCTTGATGATCTAGGAGGACTTTTGGCTGAGTGATGTTGTACTAGGTTTTTGAGGGCAGGACACTTATTGGGGAGGTAATAGAATGACAGAGGCAGATCTGATTGTAGGTTAAGGGGTTGGGCAGTTCAAGCCAGTGGAGCTGTCTCAAAGCAGTACAGTGATGAGTTCTATATGAGCAATTTGCAGCAAATCGGGCAATTCTGTTATAGCAGGCTTCCATTTTGCTTAGTTCAGTTTTGTTAAGATTACTCAGAATGGGAGATACATAGAGTAGGGTGGATAGAAGTTGGGAGTGAGCAATGGCAGATCTTGTGTTGTTGGTAAGAAATGGTTTAATATGGTAGAGTGATCCCAGTTTGGTATGTACTTTTTTAATAGTTAAGTTGAGATGACGATCAAATTTTAGGTGGGAGTCTATGGTTATTCCCAATAGCTTAGCCTGTGCCACTGGAGCGATTGGAGTAGCATTTGTGGAGTAGATAGTGAACTGACTGTTATCAGTGTTTTTGTTAGAACTGGTTATAATCATAAGCTGAGTTTTCTTTGGATTGAGGATAAGTTGGGCTTTGGTAAGGTAGTTTTCTAATGCTAGTTGAACAGAAAAACAAACCCAACTGCAGCAACTAAACGAAACTGTAAAACTATAAAATTCCCCAAAGCAGGCAGAAGACAGCTTGATATACAGCTAAATCCAAAAACTTGATGAACCAACAAGTAATCGTACCAAAAAACTTTATTACAGATAAAGAAAGTTAGCACTTTTACGGTAATACCATACCACTTCTTCAATGCTAGTTGAGTTGTTTGCAGGAGGGTGGGGAATGTTTTGTGCAGCACAGATTAAGGTAGTATACTGAAAGATAGATGCATGCTGTGTGTGGGTATGGAGGTCATTTGTGAAAATTGTGAATAGTAGTGGTCCTAAGATAGAACCCTGTGGGACTCCTATAGTTATCGGCAGCTGAGGAAAGAGAGAATTTTCCCATTTCACAGATTGGTACCTGTCAATTAAGTAGCTTTGGAACCAGGTAAGAGTGGAATTTGATAGGTGATATCGGTTTAGTTTCTTTAGCAGGATTTGGTGCGAGACTGTTTCAAATGCTTTGGACATATCCAAAAAAAGAGTTGACACCTGCAGGCATTCATTTCTGAGACAGTTTACTGTGTCTGTGAAGCAGAGGAGGGCTGTAGTGGTACTATGGGCATGTCTGAAACCATGCTGAGTAGGTGACAGGATGTTGCTGTCTAGGAGATATTTTAGCATCTGGGTATGGATTATTGAGTTTGACCAGTTTGTTAGTGATGCTAGCATTGCTGAATAGTGTCAGAAGCCTTAACTAAATTGAGATAAGCTGCATGGAGGTACACTCATCTAGTGCTTCTGTGACTCTTTCAAAGAAGTCAGCTAGTTTTAATAATCATTATCTATGTTTCACAAAGCCAAATTGGTCAGGGTCTAGTAACAGTAGGTTTCTACGTCCATGTTTTAGTGGTCCATGATGACCCATTTTATCACATTACAAATAATGTTGATGAGGCTAACAGATCTGTAGTTGCCAGGATCTGTGGTGGGGCCTCCCTAATGAAGGGGAATTACTATGTCTGCTCTCCAGGCCTCTAGTATATAATCAGTAGAGAGGCTCTGGTTGACTAATTTAAGGATAAATTCTGACAGGAGGTGTTTTATGTTTTTATGATTTTCAGGAAACAGCCTAATATTTTCTAAGGACCCAAAGAGCTGGGTTTTTTCATCCTGTAGATCACATTTAGTATCTGTTTCAGAGATAATTACCCTGGGTAGGAGATGGATTGTATACCTGGTACTGGGAAGTTTAAAGATAATAGAAGGGAGAAGTCAAAGCTGAAATTATTCGCAAAGATGTTTGTTTTAGTTGGTGATTCCAATACAGAAATCTTGGTGTGATGCTGAATGTAATTAAATAATGTCTAGTGGTTATCTTTCACTAACTTAACAATTTTAATTATCGGTTCGTTCTGTACGATTTGATTCTGCTCATTTCTTTAATCATTTTGAAGATGATTATGGCACATTGATTTTTTATTTTGTTCTTTAATGTTTATCTTTTATTGTAAAGTTTGTTTATACTTGAGTCGCACCAGGAAGGTTTGCTTCCAAAGTTGCTAATATATTTGTGGTAAAGAGGAACATGAGACTATGCATGAGGGTATAAATGTTTGGAAATTTGGGGTATATGTTGTGGTATTTGTTACAGAGTCTTCAAGCAATGGGAGTTCTGTGCAACTTTCTTAAATCATAATTATCAAGCACAAGGAAATTGGCGTTGGAGAAATATTTAAAGACAGATTGGTTATTGACCTTTTCTGGGACCACGTAGTGAATAAAAGAGGGCAGTGATCTGATCAGTCCAGTGAGAATTTGACAATGCATAAGGAGCAGACAGGTGCTATGTTGATAAGGATTTGGCAGTGCATAGGGGGCAGACAGGTGCTGTGTTGATAAGGATTTGGCAGTGCGCAGGGAGCAGACAGGTGCTGTGTTGATAAGGATTTGGCAGTGTGCAGGGAGCAGACAGGTGCTGTGTTGATAAGGATTTGGCAGTGTGCAGGGAGCAGACAGGTGCTGTGTTGATAAGGATTTGGCAGTGTGCAGGGAGCAGACAGGTGCTGTGTTGATAAGGATTTGGCAGTGTGCAGGGAGCAGACAGGTGCTGTATTGATAAGGATTTGGCAGTGCATAGAGAGCAGACAGGTGCTGTGTTGATAAGGATTTGGCAGTGCATAGGGAGCAGACAGGTGCTGTGTTGATAAGGATTTGGCAGTGCATAGGGAGCAGACAGGTGCTGTGTTGATAAGGATTTGGCAGTGCGCAGGGAGCAGACAGGTGCTGTGTTGATAAGGATTTGGCAGTGTGCAGGGAGCAGACAGGTGCTGTATTGATAAGGATTTGGCAGTATGTATGGAGCAGACAGGTGCTGTGTTGATAAGGATTTGGCAGTGCATAGAGAGCAGACAGGTGCTGTGTTGATAAGGATTTGACATTGTGTAGAAAGCAGACAGGTGCTGTGTTGATAAGGATTTGGCAGTGTGCAGGGAGCAGACAGGTGCTGTGTTGATAAGGATTTGGCAGTGTGCAGGAAGCAGACAGGTGCTGTGTTGATAAGGATTTGGCAGTGTGCAGGAAGCAGACAGGTGCTGTGTTGATAAGGATTTGGCAGTGCGCAGGGAGCAGACAGGTGCTGTATTGATAAGGATTTGGCAGTATGTATGGAGCAGACAGGTGCTGTGTTAATAAGGATTTGGCAGTGTGCAGGGAGCAGACAGGTGCTGTGTTGATAAGGATTTGGCAGTGCGCAGGGAGCAGACAGGTGCTGTATTGATAAGGATTTGGCAGTATGTATGGAGCAGACAGGTGCTGTATTGATAAGGATTTGGCAGTGCATAGAGAGCAGACAGGTGCTGTGTTGATAAGGATTTGACATTGTGTAGGAAGCAGACAGGTGCTGTGTTGCTAAAGATTTGGCAGTGTATAGTGAGCACACAGGTGATGTGTTGATAAGGATTTGGCAGTGCGCAGGGAGCAGACAGGTGCTGTGTTGATAAGGATTTGGCAGTGTGCAGGGAGCAGACAGGTGCTGTGTTGATAAGGATTTGGCAGTGCATAGGGAGCAGACAGGTGCTGTGTTGATAAGGATTTGGCAGTGTGCAGGGAGCAGACAGGTGCTGTGTTGATAAGGATTTGGCAGTGCGCAGGGAGCAGACAGGTGCTGTATTGATAAGGATTTGGCAGTATGTATGGAACAGACAGGTGCTGTGTTGATAAGGATTTGGCAGTGCATAGAGAGCAGACAGGTGCTGTGTTGATAAGGATTTGACATTGTGTAGGAAGCAGACAGGTGCTGTGTTGCTAAGGATTTGGCAGTGTATAGTGAGCACACAGGTGATGTGTTGATAAGGATTTGACAGTGTGTAGGGAGCAGAGAGGTGCTGTGTTGATAATGATTTGGCAGTGCATAGTGAGCACACAGGTGATGTGTTGATAAGGATTTGACAGTGTGTAGGGAGCAGAGAGGTGCTGTGTTGATAAGGATTTGACAGTGTGTAGGGAGAAGACAAGTGCTGTGTTGATAAGGACAGAGTTAGGTGTGCTGGTGCCTTAAGTGAAGGAGGGCACTACTTGATTAGGAGATTCAGGATTAACAAAGTCAGTGATGCATGCAGCATATTTTTTGTAGAGGCATAGGTGTGACACTTTATTGAGAGATAGTTAAAGGCTTCTAGAGAGATGGTATTTGTGTCAGTAAAAAGGGATTCTAGTTTATTAAGATATGTTTAGTTCGTGATTTGCATGTGTCATGGATGAAGTTATGTAGTTGGTCAAGTTGTGGTATGAGGTCTTGTTTACACGCTCTAAGATAAGGAGTTTTTTTTTTGGTCCCTCCCTAACTTCATATGTTTGTCCCAGCTGCCCAGTGCCCTGCATCCATGCCTGATCTACCAACTAATCTCCTACCTCTGGCTTACTCCAGTATTGCCGGGGGACAGTCATGGATCCTAATGGCATCCTGTGGCTGTACAATCTCTCTGTCCATCCTGAAGTACTTTTTTTTTAATATACCCTACCCACTGCCACCCTCTTTGGACCATGCCTTCCCTTTAGGAAGGAATTCCCTTCCACCCAGGATGGACATGCCCATCCCTCCCTGCCACTCCATCAGTTGGCCAAGTTGCTAAACAAACCCTGGTTGCCTGGGCATAGTTAGGGCTTTCTTGCTCTATGTCACTGGTACAGCTAGGATAAGAAGGAAATTGAGGTCATTGTGCCCACTGATTAGAGGTGATGGTGTTTCAGATAAACAGACAACAGCACTACCAGCAGAATTACTGCTCTTTCCACCTGTGGGCCTACCTGAGTGGTAGGAAGAAAAGCTGTGAGAGGAGGGAGTGCTGTCACTATATTTGAATCAGGTTCCATTGACAACACAAATTAACACATTTTCACAGTTAGGATGGCCTGAGGGAGTCCATTCTCTTGTCCAGGCTTCTAGTATTGAATAGTGCTATGCTGAAATTTGTATTTACTTAGCTAGTAGCATGAGTACACTGACAGTGCCTAAAAAGGGTGCTATCACAGCAGATAATGTCTTAATCAGTATGCAAAGACCCTGGGAAGACAGATGCTGGTCATTTCTGGTGAAGCAAGTGTGACTGTCTGTTTTCCATCTTGTGTCTCCTTCCAGACTGACACACATTGGGCCTCTGCAGAATAGCACCAATAACTAGGCCAGCCATCTTTTACTTGTATTGTTGCATCATTTTCAGTGAAGATAAGATACTACCCTTCCATTTTTAAAAACATATTTATAGAAGTGTGTCATTCAGTACGGTTTAGAGGGTGCATCACAAGTCATATAGTCATAGAACCATATGAAAAATGATCATGTTATATTCATACTTGACAGTGCAGGAACTTACGTTCTCTGGTGATGTGGTAAATTCTTTCACCTAAGGGGCAGCTGACTGCTACAAAACTGCAGCAACTGAAAATAAGGATTGAACCCTGGACCCTAAAATTGTGAGGCAAAGATTTGTGCCATTTACTCCCTAGAAGCTCTCTTTACCCTAGAGAATGCTGATGTCTGTGTGCTCACTGAGACATGGTTTAAAGCTGCAGTGAGATAACCGACAGTGCAAGGTTATAATGCCTTCCACACATTTAGGCCAGCTACTTCACAGGCAGGGACTAAAGGTGGAGGTGTCTCTCATCATCAGCCCCCCCTTTCACATTTTTCTACATGGTGTCGGGGTATCGTGTTAACTGTCGCCAACTCTCTTGATTCAATGCCACACTCCTGCCTTCTTCAACACTCATGCCTGACGGTTGCAGATCTTCTTATACACAATCCATCCACCTCTTTGCTGGATGTCCTCACTTCCTCTTATCTTCTTCCTGTTAGTCCCAAATCTTCCTCACCAGATTGTCTTCTGCTTTTCTACACATGTGCCCAAACCACTGTAATCTGTTCTCTTTGATATTTTCTGCAATTGGAGCTACTTTGGCTTCTGCTCGTATGTCCTCATTTCTTGGTCTGTCACACAGTGTGCATCCTACCATCCTTTCTCAGGCACTTCATTTCTATCACCTATAACTTCTTCAACTGTTCTGCCTTTACTGCCCAGGTTTCTGTATCATACAGTAGTACTGGTTGCACCACGATCTTGTACACCTTACTTTTCAGCTTCTTTGGCATTCTTCTGTCATAGACTACACCTAATACTCTATGCCAGTTGGCTGCAGCCCCTCTGTTTCTAGCTTTGACCTCTTCATTCAGACTATCCTTCTCCTCAGCTACTCCTCCCAGATACTTGAAGCTGTTTGCCTGTTCCACTGTCTTCCCTTCTATCTTTATTTGATCATGTTGGAGGTGTCTCTGTTTACATCAAAAATAAATACACTGCAAGGCAGGTCAAACAGGACTGCACTTGAGCTGATCCATGTTCAAGTCACCATAGGTAAAATCCAATACCACTTTCTTGCAAGCTATAGGTCACCCTCTATGACCCAGGAAACCCATACTATGTATTTAAACTTATTAGAAACACTAACCATCCAACCCAATACCATATTCATAGGTGACTTTAATTATCCCACTATTAACTGGGAATCCTATGTGACACCAAACGTACACGCATAGAGATTCCTGGATTTTTTAAACACAAACTCCCTGGACCAGATAGTCAGTACATCAACCAGGGATGCAACCATAATGGATCTGGTCCTCACTAATATGGGAGACTGCTGCACCCCCCCCCCCCCTACTGGAATGCCTTCCCTGGTAAGGTCAGACCACAAAATGGTCTCCTTTGAAGTAAAAATAAAACTTGGACCCCCAGCTAAACCTGGAAAATTCAGGAACTATTCTAAAGCTAACTTCCTGCTATAAAATGAGAACCTGGCAAAATTTCAAGTCCCCATAAACCCTGAGTACACTTCCGCCTATGCAGAACTGTTCACAGATACCTTGTACAAGCATGTTAATAGCAGCATAGAGACAGCTGTACCCACCAAGAAGAAGTACAGAACTAACTCAAATAACAAGCCACCCTGGTGCAGTCACAGAATCAATTGTCTGTATAACAGGAGAAAGAAAATCATGGCAAAAATTAGGAGATGCAGCACCCAGCAGGATTTAAAGCATTCTCAAACTAAACAAACAACTCAGAGGACAAATAAAGAAGTCTACCAAAACCAAAGTTGAGGTAGGTTTGGCATCCCAGGCCAAGGACAACCACAAAGCATTCTTTATCTATGTTCGCAACCTCAAAGGCAATATACAATTGTGTGCAGAGCTCATTGTAAATGGAGCCACCTATACTGAGCGAGAAGATATAGCTCCAACTTTACCCCTCTCTCCCCCTCAAGCTTCCCTCAGGAAATATCATCAAATATAACACCCCTAGTATCACTAGGGAAAAGGGTCTTAATGCTCTCTCTAAGACCAAGAACACTGCATCAATGGCCCCAGACAATATCACAGGAATCCTTCTAAATCGCATGAAACATGACCTATCAGGGCCTCTGGAATTACTATTCAACTGTAGTCTCCAAACAGGATTCATGCCTCATGAATGGAAAAAGGCAACAATCATCCCACTGCACAAAGATGGGGCATTGACAGACTCTGAGAACTACAGATCCATAAGTCTCAGTAGTCTTATATGTAAAGCCATGGAAAGAATTATCATGGAGATGATCAATAGACATATAGTAAACCTCCAGACACTGGACCCAACCCAGTCTGGTTTTGTCAAGGGCAGATCATGCCTACTCAACCTGGTGGACTTCTTTGAGAAGGTCATCAAAGCAATGGATGAGGGCAAAGTCATTCACACTGCCTACCTTGACCTGGCCAAGGCATTTGACACAATACCCCACTCGGGTATGTTGACAAACTCAAGAGGCTAGGTACAAACCCATATGTCATCCAGTGGATAGCCAAATGGCTCATAGACAGGACCCAGGAAGTTAGAATTGGGGAGTTCACCTCTACAAAGAGGCCAGTCATAAGAGGAGTCCCTCGAGATCAGTCCTTGGACCGCTCCTTTTTGGCATTTACTTTTCAGAAGTCAAGGCCAATGCCAGTGGGCTCTGGCTGACTAAATTTGCAGATTATTGCAAATTAGGAGCTGTCATTAAATCTCACACTGACACAAATGTTATCCAGGAGGGGGCTGACACAGACAAACAACTGCTGTCAGAGCCATGGACTAAACCTAAATGCCAATAAATGTATAATAGTATCCTTTGGGAAGTCATCCATCCCTGGTAGCTATCATATCGACAACACACACCTTAGAGTTGACCCAGTAGTCAGGGACTAAGGGACACACATAGATAGTAATCTAGTCTTTGATCTTTACATGTCTACAGTGCTGAGGAAATCATTCTATATTGTGCAACTTCTAAACAAAGGTATAGCATCTAAGTCCAAGGAAGTAATTGTTCCACTGTATTCGGCATTCATCAGATCTATCATTGAGTACAATGACCCCTTTGGTATGTACCTAACCAGACATATCCAACAATTGGAATGTCCACAGAGGTTCCTCACTAAAAGAATATAGGGAGGAAGTAATATGTCCTATGCAGACCGCCTCAAGGCCCTATCTCTGTATTCAGTCTCCTACAGGCTTTTGAGAGGAGATCTATGCCTGTCATACAGGGCATTGTAAGATCCCACTCTGATGGACCTCCTGCATATCCAGAAAACAAACAGCACCAGAATTACCTGTTCTAAAGACTTAATCCTTGCCTGTGATATAAATAGGACCTGCTGGAGAGATAGTTATGTATCCCAGAAACTACCCTGTCTATGGAACAGGCTCCCCATCCATGTGAAGCAGAGTTCCTCCCTAACCCAATTCAAATGTAACTTGGACAACTGGATGAGAAACTGGAAATTCATCCCTGGTTTGGCACCTCTGTCTCTAATGGACAGAGGTAACCTGTCCATTGTTAATCTTCCAGGCCCATGTTTACACTTATCAAGGGTATCAGAACTTGTCAGAGATTTGGGATGCATAGCTAAGCTTAAAAGGCCCTTCTGGTCGTTAGCCTAGTAAACACCTATAAACCTATGAATTGAGCCACCCATGACTTATTAAGCAACATAATGTGTTAGAAACAAAGACAGATAAATAGTAAATCATATGTATCTGAGTGGACATGTGGCCTGTGGGCATAACATTTCAGATCTCCATGCCTCTTTTCTTGATTCTTTTAAAGTGCAACCCTCCAGTAAATATTTATCTTGAATCCTACCTAATAAGTACATCTCTCTCCATTTGACACTGAATTTCAGTTTTCTCCATTCTGCCCAACTTTTTACAATACTAGGTTTTTTCATAGGTCCCTGTCTGATACTACCACTTTCTTTTCAGGTCATCACTGATACATCTGTTTTGCTATCTGCTCTAGTTGTTATATCTGAAGCATAGATGCTGAATAGGATTTGTATCAGTACTGACCCTCCTTTCAACAGATAATGTTCCCTTAATTCAGAATTCCACAAGGTCACACTCCTTTCCATAGATGGTACTCTCTTAACTCTCATCTTCTGTTATGTCAGCCATTTTGCATCACTTTCATCATTTTGGACCCAGTCCTAATCTTACATGTCCCCACAAGCTTTTTATGTAGAATTTTATTAAGTGTCTTACTCAGGTCAGAATGCACTATATCTACTAGATTTCTGTTCTCTGTCTCTGAAGTTATCCAGTTGTAGAATAAGATTTTGTTTGGTATAACTTACATCATGAGAAGCCATGCTGATGGTTATCCTCTTGTCCATTTGTCTTCAGGGTACCACTAGTCTGTCCCCTCATGGCTTTCCATAATTTTACTGGGCATCAGAGTGATGCTAATTGGCCTGTAACTTTCCTGATCATTCTACTGTCACTCCTTAAGCACAGATACTAAGACAGCCCTCCTCCAGTCCTATGGGCTTTCTCTTTACTCTAGGTACACATTAAAAAGTTTGGACATTAGTTCCTCCAATGTCTACAGTGTCTGTTTTAGAACCTTTTGTGGTAGCTCATCTGGTCCTTTGGTGTCTGTCTACTTTTCACCTCCTCATATATCTCCCTGTCTTTTCCAGTAATCTCTTAATTCATCCATAACTTAGTCCAAAAACAAACTAAAAACAAAATCAAAACAGTGTGCTATAAAATCCAAACCAATTTATTGTTAGCACTTCCGTACAAGCCCAAGAACTTCTTCATCCATAACTCTGTATTCTTTTCTCTGCGCTCCTTCTCTTCTGTTTCTCTTCCCTTTTTTCCTTTCTGAGCAGTAATGTAAACAAATGAGTATTGGCAGCTGCTCCTTTGCTCCCTCTAACTTTCTTCCAATCTTTATCAGGACCTCTGTTCACATTTCTTCTTTCCAATCCATTTTTTACCTCTTTGCTTAATTCCGATGTCATTTTGTTATGTCATTATGTTATGTCAGCCATTTTGCATCACTTTCATCATTTTGGACCCAGTCCTAGTCTTACATGTCCCCACAAGCTTTTTATGTAGAATTTTATTAAGTGTCTTACTCAGGTCAGAATGCACTATATCTACTAGATTTCTGTTCTCTGTCTCTGAAGTTATCCAGTTGTAGAATAAGATTTTGTTTGGTATAACTTACATCATGAGAAGCCATGCTGATGGTTATCCTCTTGTCCATTTGTCTTCAGGGTACCACTAGTCTGTCCCCTCATGGCTTTCCATAATTTTACTGGGCATCAGAGTGATGCTAATTGGCCTGTAACTTTCCTGATCATTCTACTGTCACTCCTTAAGCACAGATACTAAGACAGCCCTCCTCCAGTCCTATGGGCTTTCTCTTTACTCTAGGTACACATTAAAAAGTTTGGACATTAGTTCCTCCAATGTCTACAGTGTCTGTTTTAGAACCTTTTGTGGTAGCTCATCTGGTCCTTTGGTGTCTGTCTACTTTTCACCTCCTCATATATCTCCCTGTCTTTTCCAGTAATCTCTTAACTCATCCATAACTTAGTCCAAAAACAAACTAAAAACAAAATCAAAACAGTGTGCTATAAAATCCAAACCAATTTATTGTTAGCACTTCCGTACAAGCCCAAGAACTTCTTCATCCATAACTCTGTATTCTTTTCTCTGCGCTCCTTCTCTTCTGTTTCTCTTCCCTTTTTTCCTTTCTGAGCAGTAATGTAAACAAATGAGTATTGGCAGCTGCTCCTTTGCTCCCTCTAACTTTCTTCCAATCTTTATCAGGACCTCTGTTCACATTTCTTCTTTCCAATCCATTTTTTACCTCTTTGCTTAATTCCGATGTCATTTTGTTATGTCATTATGTTATGTCAGCCATTTTGCATCACTTTCATCATTTTGGACCCAGTCCTAGTCTTACATGTCCCCACAAGCTTTTTATGTAGAATTTTATTAAGTGTCTTACTCAGGTCAGAATGCACTATATCTACTAGATTTCTGTTCTCTGTCTCTGAAGTTATCCAGTTGTAGAATAAGATTTTGTTTGGTATAACTTACATCATGAGAAGCCATGCTGATGGTTATCCTCTTGTCCATTTGTCTTCAGGGTACCACTAGTCTGTCCCCTCATGGCTTTCCATAATTTTACTGGGCATCAGAGTGATGCTAATTGGCCTGTAACTTTCCTGATCATTCTACTGTCACTCCTTAAGCACAGATACTAAGACAGCCCTCCTCCAGTCCTATGGGCTTTCTCTTTACTCTAGGTACACATTAAAAAGTTTGGACATTAGTTCCTCCAATGTCTACAGTGTCTGTTTTAGAACCTTTTGTGGTAGCTCATCTGGTCCTTTGGTGTCTGTCTACTTTTCACCTCCTCATATATCTCCCTGTCTTTTCCAGTAATATCTTAATTCATCCATAACTTAGTCCAAAAACAAACTAAAAACAAAATCAAAACAGTGTGCTATAAAATCCAAACCAATTTATTGTTAGCACTTCCGTACAAGCCCAAGAACTTCTTCATCCATAACTCTGTATTCTTTTCTCTGCGCTCCTTCTCTTCTGTTTCTCTTCCCTTTTTTCCTTTCTGAGCAGTAATGTAAACAAATGAGTATTGGCAGCTGCTCCTTTGCTCCCTCTAACTTTCTTCCAATCTTTATCAGGACCTCTGTTCACATTTCTTCTTTCCAATCCATTTTTTACCTCTTTGCTTAATTCCGATGTCATTTTGTTTTTCCTTCAGTCAGTTCCTCCTAAATTTTCCATTTTTTAAATATATAACTTTTATTAACATATCAAACCATATCAATAAGCCCACTCAGTAAGTGTTAAACACAGTAACTATGATGCACAAAAATCTGAATCACTGAAATATACAATGCAAAAACAGGAAAGTACTACATTCGGATAAATCTTGTATGTCTTGAAATTGACCTACAAACAATTAAACCTTTTGGATTAAACTAAAACATTATTTAAGTAGCAATAAATTAAACTATACCAATAATTTTTGACTTTTTTTTTAGCATTGGAGTCATCCTTATAGCAAGTCCAGAGTTTATGTTTGTATTCAAATAATAATGTCACATTGTCCATAGGTCCTTTCTTCAGATCTGTAAAAATAATTACCATAAAGACCATTGCAACAAGTCTTAACCATAACCATTCTGCTCCATTCAAATAAACAATGGGTTCCTGAGGCCTAGCAACCAAAAGTCTGTTTTACTTGAAGTGGGTACATTCTTAGCCAGTTTCCATTTAAGGGCTTGTACCACCCTTGTTCATATCTTGGAGGATGTGAAGATAACGCCATCAAATGTGCACCTCCAGCAGTCAGCATTCCTGCTTGAATCTCTTTCCTGTTGGGTCAGTGGAGTATCATGTCATACTTGTATCAACTTATATTGAATAAAAGCTATTGCCAAGATGGGAGAGAAATCCCTCTGTGAAGATAGAATACCTTCCTACTGATTCTCATTGATATTTGTGGCTAGCATGGTTTACCATTTAATCTTCAGTGGTTAAAAATCTCCTGAGTCTTCTTTCAGTGAGCCTCATACCAGTGCAAAACTGACCTAAAGAAGTTGTGTTCCTTTTAAAATTTAGTTAACCATTTGTCACAGCCCTTTATTCCACCACCAACACTCATTCTGCCCTTGCTATTAACTTCAGCTATACAGACTGGAGCCTCACATTTTGCTTGGCACTAGCTACTTGTACTTATGTTGATATAGAGTATAGAATGGATCATTGCCTTTAGCTGAATTAATGTATTTTTGTAGATCCCCACCACCTGGGGAGGGGAGTTGTGAGGAGATGGATGCTATCTTGATGCAAACATTAATCAGGAGGGAATAGAATTCTTTTCACCACACCAAATTACTTTCCAGGGCTTTCTGAATACTTCTGAGTAGAAGCTTGCTAGGTAAGAATCAGGCAATCCCTGCTTTCACAGAGCATGCTGATGTAGTGCTTTCATATGTGTGCTTACAGTGTACGGTCAGGTAGTGCATTACGATGTGCATTCCCAAGCATGGTCTCCCCTCTTAATTTTTCTTGCTACTTCTCTCCTTCCTGTCTGATACTCCTTTCTTGCAGAATTCCTTTTTCCATGTCTTGCATGCCCTTTGTTTTCTTTTAAAGCTTTATTCAGTATCTGACTGAACCATCTAATTTCATTAGCCTGATTTTTCACTTTCTCCTTTTTAAGCAGCCTTCTATAGCTACTATTGCCAAAAAATGAGCTTTCATAACAGCTCCTCTCACAGCCTACTAAACTGTGTACAACTGCCTCCATTCTTCCTAAACCTTCTTACCCATAATTTCATATTTCTGCCTTCATTTCTTTCTCACTATTCCCTGGCTATGTAGTTAGGAGGTACCCTCTGTGTTCTTGCAGATTTTGCTAAAGATAACCCTCTTTGCTCAGTTTCAGATTTTCTCTTGTAGTCCTGTTTCAATGACTACCTCAGCCTCTACATTCTTTGTCTCCTGCACTTATGAATATTATGCTTCTCAGCGACTTAGATTCCCCACCCCCCGCAAACACCGCTTTCTTCTTTTGAATTTTCCTTTTTTGTAGTCCAACATCTGATGATCTGTATACTACAGCCAACTACCAGAAAATACCAAAACATTACTACCATATTTGCAATCCCCTCCATTGCACTCTTCCTCTCCTTTGCATTCCTTTTCTAGTTTTTGAAGTATACTTCTCATATATGATGCTCACCTCACACTATATTCTTTCCACCAAAGCCCTTCTGTATATCTTGTACTCTTATTATCTCCAAATATCTGTCTGATACTAGTTTCTCTTAGTCCATCTAGGTATGTATCCTCTTCCATGATACTTGCCTTCAGTTCTCCCACCAAGCTAATGGAATTAATTAACATTGCAGTCATTTAATTTCCTTTATCTTCCATCATTTCCTTTCTTGTTGCTCCCTTCTTCTCTTTTTTCAGTCTCATCTTTGTAAATGTGTGTGTGTGTGTACACACACACACACACACACACACACACACACATATATATATATATATATATATATATATATATATATATATATATATATACACATATATATATATATATGTATATATATATATATATATATATATATATGCACATGTATATATAAAGACAGAGTGAGAGATGCATATATTCTTCTATTTGTACAGCATAAAAGTTACAGAACAAGATGTACAGAACACTTATCTGAAATTCAATGCATTATTGTTGTGTCTTTAACTGGAGAACAAACAGTAACACCCATTTTAACTTCAATTTCAGCACAAACATGTACTTGTCAGAAGACTTACATCTAATAGCAACACTATATAGCCAAACTGGAAACAAAGCTCTCTTCACCCAAGACTGGACTAGACAGTCAAGAGGAGAAGGTAAACACTTGCACTGCACCACACTCAACACATAGTCCCTCAAAACCTACACCACCAAAACACACACATAGAAACACAAAACACACACCTACGTTCACTGAGGCTCTCAAAAAAAATCTACACAAGCAACAGGGACCTCCAAAGCAGAAAAACAACAACCTCCACCCCCCAACACAACCCAAATGACACATAGCCCACAAACTCAGTGTGCCACTCAACCACAGCCCATAAGGCATAACAATGTTCCCAACACTCTAGTCATAGGTGACTCTATAGTCAGGCACACTGATGTTCCACTCACCAGGCTAAACAAGGAGAAAGTTACTGTCAGCTGCCTGTCAGGTGCCAGGGTCCACCACATAATGCATGCACTCGGGTCACTCCACAACAAGTACAAATATAACTCTGTCATTGTCCATGTTGGTGTGAATGACCTGAGACGTGTCTCCCTGGACTACATGAAAAGAGACATGGAAGAGCTGTCCGATCTTGTAGCCCAGGCAGGTATGACCCTAGCCCTGAGTTGCATCCTGCCATCACCCAGAATGATACCACAGTACAAGGACAAAATGATTGACTTCAACAATTGGCTAAGCTTCTGGTGTCATTCTAAGGGGATCCAGTATGTGTCTGCCTGGGATGACATGATCAACAAACCACAATGTTTTGCCAGAGATGACCTGCGCCTGTCACCCTTGGGATTCCGGATACTGGCTAAGGCTCTTGCCACCCCTATAGTGCCTTTTGTAGGCAAGATTCAAATGACAAATTCACCACCATAACTGGTACAGGCAAGCAAAATCTGAGGGCAATGTTACTTAATGCTAGAAGTCTAAACCTCAAAATGCGCTCACTCGAGGCACTCCTTAAAATGGAGAACATCGACATCTGTGCAGTGACAGAGACCTGGTTCAAGGTTCCAGAGAGCACCCCTGCATTACCAGGCTATAATTCATACCACACCTTTCAGCCACCTAACCTGGACCGAAGCACTAGAGGCGGAAGCGTGTCCGTATTCATTAAGGATATCCACACCTCCAGGCTCATTGCTCAGCATAATGCATCCGATATTATCCAAGTGCAACTAACTCTGGGGCAAGACCGCAATCGAAATTGTAGCTTGCTACAGATCCCCCTCCATGCCCCAAGATTCCCACTCCTCATTTCTTGATACACTGAAAAATATTAGGGTACAACCTAACACCCTAATAATGGGCGATTTCAACTACCCCACCATTAACTGGGAAAACTACTTATGTACCAACTGTTTTGCTCAACGTTTTCTGGAATTCATAAATTCCAATGCCTTGGATAAACTTATCCACACCCCCAACAGGGGCAGCAATATTCTGGACTTGGTCATTACCAACATGGGCAATTGGTGTTCCACACCAGAGGTCAAATCATCGTTGGTCAGATCTGAACACAAGCAAATCACCCTAGACATCTACATCCCAACCCCACCCCCACCCCCCATTAGGGAAACTACCGTAAAAAATTTCTCCAAAGCCAACTTCACGTGTCTTAAGACAGAAGTGGTGAACTCCACGATACCCATGCTGACGACAATAGTGGCACGACTGCTGAATCCTATACAATTGCCCTTTATAAGCACTTACACAAGTGCATGGATCGTGCAATCCCTAACAGAACCAAGATGCTATCCTCCAAAAAAAGGAAGCCAGTCTGATGGTCCCCTGCCATAAACAAACTCTACAACAGAAGAAAGAAATTGTTGCAAAAAAGAGTAAAATCCCATGATTGGAGGAACTCCGTGGTTAGTCTCAGTAAGAAGCTGAGATCCCACTTAAAATCCTGCAAAGCTAGTTGCAAAAACAAAATCACCACTGATTCTAAACGCAACCACAAAGCATTCTATAGCTATGTCAAGAATCTCAATGACAACACTCAGATCTGCTCTGAGTTACAGCACAATGGCACTAAATATATAGAACCAACTGATATTGCCAACATCCAGGCAGATAGGTTCAGTGCTAACTTTACCCCTCTCTCATCCCCTAAAGTGCCCATCTCTATACCGGAAGAATGCAAAGTTCCTGTAATCACAGCTGCACAGGTAAAAAACACACTTTCCAAAGCCAAGAACACAGCATCCCTGGGACCTGACAACATCCCAGGCTGCATTTTACATGAACTACAGAACGAACTGGCACCCCACCTAAGTTCCATGTTCAATCATACCTTCACTTCAGGCTTTGTGCCACTGAATGGCACATGGCAATGGTTATCCCACTCCACAAAGAGGGAGCCACCATGAACCCTGGGAACTACTGCCCCATTAGCCTGACGAGCCTGGTCTGCAAGACTATGGAACGTATCATCATGGAACTTATAAACAATGACATTGGTAATCTCCAAACTCTGGACCCTACCCAGTTTGGGTTTGTAAAAGGCAGATCATGTCTCCTAATCCTGATAGACTTCTTTGAAACGGTCACCAAAGCTGTAGATGAGGGTAAGGTGGTTCACACAGCCTATCTAGATCTCGCCAAGGCTTTCAACACCAACCCTCATTCTGGAATTATAGATAAACTCACTAAACTAGGTATAAATCCATATGTCACAAGATGGGTTGCCAAATGGTTCACTGACAGAACCCACACTGTAAAAGTAGCAGACTCTAAATCCAACTTCAGACCAGTGACAAGTGGAGTACCAGAGGGTTCAGTCCTAGGTCCTCTCCTGTTTGGTATCTACTTCTCTGAAGTACAGGCTAACACAGAAGGTATTTGGCTAACAAAGTTCACAGATGACTGCAAACTAGGAGCCATAATCAAAACTCCTAACGATGTGGACATCCTACAAAAGGGCCTCACTGAGACAGATGCCTGGTGTCAAAGCCATGGCCTCAAGCTCAGTGCCAAAAAGTGGATTGTCATCCCTTTTGGTAAAAACTCTATACCCATGAACTACCACATAGGCAGTAGTCTACTTAACAATGAAAGTGTGATAAGAGACCTTGGGACACAGGTGGGCAGCAGTCTCTCCTTTGATAATTACATTGCCACAGTAGTCAGGAAATCTTTCTACATGGCACACCTCATCACAAAAGGTTTCTCATCCAGGAAAAAAGAGGTCATTGTTCCCCTCTACTCATCACTCATTATAGAGTACAATGCACCTTTTGGTATGTACCTCACAAGACATCTACAACAACTGGAAATGCCACAGAAATACCTCACAAAAAGAGGATTACCAGCCTCAAACAGATGCCCTACGCAGAATGTCTCAAAAAACTCCAGCTTTACTCTGTCGCATATCACCTACTCAGAGGCGATCTCTGCCTAACATACAAAGCTATGTCAAACCCAGAGCTGTTGGACATGCTCCACTTAAAGAAATCCCAATCCCTCCAAGCTACACACTCTAGGGACCTAAACCTTGTCACCACAATAAACAGAACATACTGGAGGGATAGATTCCTGTCCCAGAGACTTCCCATACTCTGGAACAAGCTACCTATCTATATCAAACAAAGCTCCTCATTAGCACTCTTCAAGTAAAATCTTGTTGATTGGATGGGAGATTGGAAATTCACCCCGGGGATCACTTCTGTGGATCTGTTTGACAGGGGCACAGGAAAATAATTTTCTTGGGTGCAAAAGCCAGGGTACCGTTTGGCTAGGCTTATATAGGCCCTAGTGCCAATAGCCTAGTACCTACCTATGAAGCTATGACCTATGAACTACATATTCCTCCACAGGGAGCTTTGTATCTCACACACAAATGTCATGCATTTTAAGCCCTTTTTTAACATTACATACCCTTTCATCCATTCAGGTGGGCTTTGGCTTTTGTAATCTATCTGGCAGTGTCAGTTTGATAATTATGGCCAGGCTCTATAAGGACATCAGCAAGATGCCAGTGATGTTCTCTAACAGGATCAGCAGTGTGGAATTCTCCATCAGACTGTTGCTCCTCCTATTGTTTCTATGGAGATGCACGATGACCAGCATTCCATGCCTTCTGTTTAACAGTTCATAAGGGCTACAATCCTTTGTTTTTCTAATGACAGTCATGGCTTCCTTATTCCAACAAGTGATCCAGGCCTCAAGTTTTACATCCATAGGTCCTCTGTTCATTTCATGTATTCCTTATGTTTGCCTTGTTTATTCCTGATCACATGTGTAATATCTTGTAATAGTGCAGTTCCTGCTTGCTTAAATTTGCATTGTGTAACTTAGAATGCATTTGTCTACCCTGCAGTAGTCTGAGAGCCAGATCATGGTAATGGATCACCCCCCCCCCCACACACACACACACACACACACACACAGCCATTGTAGTGCTGTATTATTTGGCCATCTCTCCCCGGGTAAGACAGTCAGTGTGCAGACTATTTCCTTCTTCACTGCTACAATAATTACAGAAATTTGGATTTAATTTAAAACTTTTATTTCAAATTTTACAGCACAAACACTGACACCATTTGCTTAATAAAACAACACAGTCTCAAACTGAAAACAGACTTAGGATGAGTAACAGTATGGATGCTGGGTATATTGGGAAAAGAATGCTAAAGATGGAGCTGTCAGGTAAAGGGAAAAGGGGAAGGCCTAAGATAAGGTTTATGGATGTGGTGAGAGAGGACATGCAGGTGGTTAGTGTGACAGAGCCAGATGCAGAGGACAGGAAAACATGGAAACAGATGATCCACTGTGGGGAACAGCCGAATGAAGAAGAAGAAGAAGATGAGTAACAATAAATATCTCTGCCATTGAAACTCACATTAATTGAAACTGCATTGAAACCTACATTCATCAAAATTGCATTTGGCCAGTGGTGGATAAAGTGTACCTTTGGGCTGTTTTTAAACCATAGGGTACCTGCATGCAATTATAGGACTATGCATATGTTTTTTTTAATTCACCTTCCTCATTATTTAATACAGCAGCACTTGCTGGAGTATTCTAAATTTGTAGTTTTTAACATGTTAAAGGTATCAGTAAAACAAAATGTATTAAACAATAACCCACCAGTATCAGTTCATATGCACAATCTCTGCAGAAGTAAAAGTCATCTGAATAATTCCAAATTGAATATTACTGTAACTAATGAAGAGATTGCTGTTGGCAAACATTTCAGTGCTTCATCTGCTAAATTCAGTGCTTGCTCCCCTTGAAGAATAAATTGCCTGTGTTACATTTAAAAAATTGGTTTATGCTAGCAATCAATCTACCTACTGTGGGAAGAGAACCCACAATCTTCTGTACCAAAAGCAAGCTATCTTAGCTGTTGCACCACTGACATGGAACAACATAGAACAACATGGAAACTCTACGAATGACACTGATGAACAGTAATCCTCAGTGATTTAAAAAAACAAACAAACAAAAAAGAAATACTATTGAAGGAGATTTGGCATTTGGTATGCGGGTTTAAGGCACTTGCTTGCCAATAATTAGAAGCAGGGTTTGAATCAGCAACGTAACTCGAAAGAGCCCCTAAATGGCACATTATACACACACTCACACACAATTGGGAGGTATGTGTCAACTCACAGCTCTGATGAGGCTTGGTTGCTGCTCTCTATCTGTGTACAGCTCCGTTTGCTCCAAATCCATTACTGCAGAGATGTCCTGAATCTCCAGTGATGTTCTAATGGGACTTGCATTGCAGAAGTTGCCCTAACACTGTGGTTTCTGATGCTTGCTGTGCTATATTAAGTCTCTTCTGCAAGGTCTTAATGCAGGTGCAGTGTGGTGATAAAAGTCAGTGTTTTTTTTTTTATTTACAGGAGACTTTTTTATGAAGAAAGCCCCCCAAGCAAACACAGACCCTAAGCAACTACCTAGGTCACCCAGTGCTCAGTCCAACTCTGACTAGTTCAGAAAGTGACAGTAGAGTGACTGCAAAGTATGTTATTCTGTAATTATGCAAAATTCTATTATGAAGTTTTCCATGTTTTTTTCTTCCAGGTCAGCAATCCATAATATTTCTTTGGAGCTTCTGTTGAATTGTTCAATTTTTACATTGGCTTGAGGATAATACAAATACAACCTTTGGTGCACAAGGTTCCCCTCTGTCAAAAGACTGAAATTATGCCAAAACAATCTGTGAACTGTTATCTGAAACAAGTTCCTTTGGATTGCTTCTGAAATGAAAAGTATGGAAAAGAAGTTAATAACTGCAGCAGATGTAATGTGCACTACAAAGTCTAGCCATTACTACATTAATCAATTAGAGTAGAAACAAAATAATATTGCAGAGGTGTGTTTAGAAATGCCTCACTATGTAAGTTGTTAGTTTTTATCATACTGAATCTGGAAAAGATAATAGGTGAAGAGGTAGAGCATATAACATAACATGACATTGGCATGTGACACATGAACAGATTGTTTCTTTCATGTATTTGTAGATTTCAGGCCATCAGTATAAATCTGGAAGCTTCTGTTTTGTTCACATCATGACTCTAATGGGCAAATTATATTAGCCTCTCTCCCAGAATGTCCATTACCATCAGACAACATGAAACCCAAATTATATAGGTATCCACTTAGGACACTTCATGCTGTATTTTGAAATAGACATTTAAGTTTGGACCATACCTCTCAACTATCCAGATTTTCATAGAATGTCCAGATTTTTGCCTCATATTTTGGTCTGTATCTCATAAAATCTGTGGCTTTCTGGTAAATCACTGAGGATTGAATTAACTAAATAATAACATACATTTAAGTTACAGACTTCATATCCCTCAGAAAATACATTCTAATACACGCCCTGTTATTCAAGTACCTTTCTAAGTTCATAAGAGCAATATTTAAAATCTGCCCCTATTTTGGGATCATTGGCACCCCCCCCCATTATTTTAGGCTTGGCCTAGATTTCTTGCACCAAGAGGATGAGAATTATGGCTTGGACTTATGGTCCTTTCTGATACTGATAGGTTTCCTTGTAAGATATTTTGCAGCTTTATTTGAGCTGGAAAAGTAAGGCCAGCAGTTTTTAGTTCTTCCTCCATAATGGTAGGTGAAAGCTTTTGTGTAAATGCAACAATTTCTATGCCATCCTTAGGATTCCTATTAGTAAGTGATAGTTGAAAATGTGATAAGCAAGCAGTAATTACATTCTGTGGCCCTGGTTTATACAGAACCATATAAATAAAATGCAGTAATCTGGCAGACCATTTGGCATTATGCATTCCTCCTCTTCCCAACCCGTTGGTTGTTAGACGTGTAGTGAGAGAGTTGTGCTCTGTCCTCTGTTCAACTCACATACTAGAAATATCTCCACCATTTCTGTATTACCCACACTCAAGTGAAAGCTTCTTTTTCAAGAAGAGAATTTTTCAATCTGCTTAAGTAAGTGTTTGAGATGTGAATACATATCTTGCATCTGTCCAGATTTTTGCAGAATGTCCAGATTTTTGACTCATATTTTTTGTCTGTTCCTCATAAAATTTGTGGTTTTCTGGATTTTTGTGGAAAATCAGTGAGGAATGAATTCATTATATAATGACAGGCATTTGAGTGTCTGACATTATATCCCTCAGAAAATGTAGGGTAACACAAGGCTTTTTATTCTAGCAACTTTCTCAGTTTATAACAGCAATATTTAAAATTTGTCCCTGTTTTTGGGGCTTATTCCCCTCATTATGTTTGGCTTTGTGCAGATTTTTTGTACGAAGAGGTTGAGAGCTATGTGTGAATAGAACTGTCCTTCCTTATTTATCTGCATGGAGTTAAGCTAAGAACAGCACCAACCTTAAACATCAGTAATAACTGTGGTCAGTAATGAAGAGTCAAAGAACAGCTAAAGCAAGACTATTGTCAATCAGTTGTTTTACTATATCAAAGCTTGATTGCACTGCAGCAGACCAAGTAAAGCTAGAAGCTTCCAGAAGTAATTGTTCTCATATTTAAGAATAAACTCAGTGATCCAGGAGGTAAAATTCATGAAAGAATGTAACTTTCTTAGGTTCCTTGATATAGGCACTTGTGCAAAAGCTATTACATGATCTGGACTAGGCATTATACCATCTGATAACACTATATGCCCCAAGGAAGCTACATGTGTTTTTCTGACGTGACACTTAGGTAAGTAAGTTTAGCTTCAACTTGGCTAAGTTGATATGATGCAAAACAGCTTTGAGTTTCTTATGTAGCTCTGATGAGGCTCTGTACACACTAGTAGCACTGAGTACAGGGCTGGCTTCTCAGAATCGAGACCATTCATTTCTAAATGACCATAAGGCACCCTCTTTAAACAAAATATACCTTTATGTGCAATGAAATTAATAAAGTCTTGGTTTTATTCATGGAACAGCATCTAGGGATAAGCATTTTGTAATTCCAAGGTAGAAACATATCTTGCGCCTTGCACCTCTGTAAACATTTCCCTAGCAGTAGAGAGTAATGTTCAATAAAACAGCTACTCTCCACAAATATGGTATCAGTCTTAATGAATCATTTGGCCATATTTTAACTTTGTGGATGAAGCCCCCTACACAGTCAAGAGAGTTATCTTGGGTACATGATGAAATTTGTAACTCTGATTTTACTGGAGCAGAAGTGACATCATCATTTAACAAGTTGCACATCCAGTGTAGCAAACAAATCCCTCACTGTTGTAGTTCTACCTTTAGTTACAATGTAGTAATAAACAAATCTCTCACCATTACAGTACTACCTTTAGATACAATGTGGTAACAAACAAATCTCTCACAATTATAGCACTATATTTAGTAATAATGTAGTAATAAACAAATATCTCACCATTATAACACTACCTTTAGTTACAGTTTAGTAAGCAAATCTCTCACAATTATAGAGCTACCTTTAGTTGCAATGTAGTTACAAACAAATCTCTCAGCATTATGATACTACCTTTAATTATAAGGTAGGAATAAACAAATCTTTCACCGTTATGACACTACCTTTAGTTACTATGTACTAACAAATCTCTCACCATTATAGCAATACCTTTAGTTACAATAGTAACAAATGTCTCATCATTATAGTGCTACCTTAAATTATAATGTAGGAACAAAGAAATCTCTCATCATTATAGCATTACCTTTAGTTACAATGTAGTAGCAAATCAAGCTCTCACCATCAAAATCTCTTACCATTATAGCACTACCTTTAGTTACAATGTAGTAACAAACAAATCTCTCACCATTATGGCACTACCTTTAATTATAATGTAGTAACAAACAAATCTCTCACCATTATAATACTACCTTTAGTTACAATGTAGTAAACCAATTTCTCACCATAACACTGCGTTTACTTACAATGTATTAACAAACAAATCTCTCACCATTATGGCACTACCTATAATTACAATGTAGTAACAAACAAATCTCTCACCATTATTGTACTACCTTTAGTTAAAATGTAGAAGAAGGTCTGCACCACTAGAGCTTCTGGTAAACACCCCAGCAGTGGGATTGAGCCTTTTAAGTAACTTACCCCCCTCTGTACAGGCAGAATGAATGGATTATTCCCAAAGTATTTTAAATAGATGGACTCAGGCAATATTAACACAGCGGATCCAGTATCCATCATTAAAGAAAGTCAGCAAACTATTATGAGCTGTCATAATAATGAAAACAGTGTATATCAATTTATCTGTGGTGGCTATGCCTAAACGTTTGATAATCTTCACAGGTGAGGATTAAGCACTTAATTATTGAGCTGTATGAATAAGGTATTTGCTACCGTTGTGCAAGAACAACAACCTGTACTATATCTGAAGTCCCTTGAGTGATGATTTTTGACCTCTGCCTTTACTGATTTGATCTGAGTTGCAATAGTAATAACTTTTGCTAAAGGTAGACTGGTTCCAGAAGCAATCTTTTTATTTTCTATGAAAAAGTAATTTTTCCACTAGCTGCTCACAACTTACTTAATCTGCAAACTCTCCATATCCATATAAAACGACTAATTTTTAAGGCTGCTATGTACTGTTCTTTAGATTCATCCAGCCTCTCCTCTGGTGATATTTATAGTGTTAAACTACTACTTTTACTATGTAATGCATTGAGAGCAGCAGTAGCAGACATCATTTGCTGCCAGCAAGTATAGAAACTAAAACAAAGAACTGAAGTGGTGATTTGTTAAAAAAATCTCCAAAAAATCCTGGTACTACTATACTTCTGACAAAGTGATTCACAATGTTGTTTTCTTCCAAATAAACTTTTCTACTTTACTCAAGAAGTATTAATTTTACATAGCTGGTAAAATATGCAAACAATTTGAATAAATGAATAAACAGTCATGCTGTCCCTCTTCATACAGACAATGAATAAACAAGTCTTCTTCCTGACTTCTGGTAACTCAGAGGTATTTGCAGAAAAAAAACATAATTATCAAAAATACAAGTCTGCAAGGTGAAAAGAATTGTATGCTTGCCTAGGTGGAACAGAAAGATGCATTGATGAAAATCCAAATTCAAATTCTACAAGAGACAAAACAGACATTTTTGAATTTTCATTAATAAAATATGTTGTGGCAAATACTGTGGTGCAGAGGGATAAATGTCTAGGGTAAGGGACAGGTGACCTGGGTTCAGTTAGCATCCATGGCATATGAAGTGCTGGCAAAGAGAGGTGGACATTCATTTAGGGGCTCCTTGTGGGGGGGCATGGTCAACAGGGGTAGAGGTTACCAAATGGCAGTCAATGACAGAACTCCCAAGGTTCCCTTAGGTTCTGTGCTGAACCAAGCCTTAGAACAGAGATAACCAAGAGGCAATTAGAGATGGTGGTAATCCTGGCAATTGATAGGGGCACTGAAAAGAATGAAGCAGAAGGGTAACAAAAAATGTTGTATCCTTGTCAACATAAACACAAATGCACACCAATCCTGACAACCATGTCCAGAAACTATAACAAAACCACAGATTGTAATGTCATTAGCTCATTAGGATTATATTATACCATTATTAACACCCAATCTTATTTTTCTTCGGAACCCAGTCACTACCTATTGTTAATTTGAATGCAATCGAGGTTTATGATGTATTCTAAATAACGTCACTACATTACTGTCAATTAACAAAATACAAGCTTTGCATTTTTGCTGTTTCACCTGCAAACCATTAGAGAATACTTTTTTCCATTTTTTGCATAATGATTAATTGAATCAATATATTGTCCTAAAAATGACTTAAAATTGGTTGTACAATCTTCTATACACAAATGCTGCAATCCCTTTAGGGAAAGGTTATTTGTGCTTCCTATGTTTAAGGTAAATCACTACAATATGGTGTATACACTATAGGGTTTACGATAGTGGGCACACTGCTTTGTAGAAGTAAAAAAGATTAAGTCTGAATGGTACCATTCACTGTAACCCATTTTCAGGCCAGGATGAAACAAGATTACTTTAGTTTGAGTGCTTCTAAGGAGTATATCTGAAAATGTAAAACAACTTGCAATACTAGGCAGTATCTTGCAGAGGTAGTCCATAGTTTAAGTACATAACATCATGCTGATTAAGGTAGATATTAAAGTACATTTGGTTTAGAAATTTAATTTGATGATATAGCCTGCAAAAAGAACAATGGTCTGAAACAAGAAGATGCTGAGAAGATTTTGCAGGAAATTCAGTCTATAAGTTAAATAACATGAGAATGAGAATGGGTAACAGATCAGTGGAAACAAAGCAGATTGAGGCTAAAATGACAGTTGAATTATGGATGAAGATTGAGGGACAAATTCAAAACTAAAAGAGAAATATGACAGTTGAATGAAAATGACAGAAGGAGCTGAAAATGATGAAAGTAGTTTCCTTGTGTGGTTGAAATGTAAAGACGAGTGTGACTGAACTCCTGGTGGGGATGGCAGGCTGAACACTGGGTGGAATAATGCTCATGGAAACCTGGCAAACTTCACTTTCAGAGAATATTCTTTCCCAGCATGATATGCAGAAGAAGAATGTGCAATGTCTTATACCAAGGGAGATACTACTGCTACGTATCAGTGAAGGGACACACCAGACTTCATACTAGGAGTCAGGTGATACAAGATCCAAATGAATACAAGACCCTCAAAGGTACATAAACTGTTTCGATAGCAGGGTCATCATATCAACCAAATGACTTTCAGAAGTAAGACTTCATGCTTTGGGATGCTTACAACTATCAGATGTGCCAGCTGCATTTTCCATTAATTACATTTATAATAGGGGCTTGACCTTCTTACCTCCCATCTTGCAAGTTTTAAAGGGTGGGGTTAAGGAGATACTAGACCACCCTTCACAAATGGAATTAACAGAACATACAATACACAGACATGCCTTGCAGAGGTATGTTAGGTGAAATGGCTCCTTAGGCTACTCATAGCAGTATAGAGACAAAGGTGTGTCCCAGATGAATGGAGGATAAGTGTACTAGTGCCAGTGTTCAGGAACAAAGAAGACATGCACAGCTGTAGGCAGTACCGAGGTATCAAACTACTGACACATTGCATGAAAGTTCTGGAGAGTGTGAATGATAAATGGATACAAAGAGTACTAGAATGTAAGATGGGAGATGAGCAGTTCAGATTCAGAACAGGATGCAACACAACCAACAGGATGTTTGTAGTGAGACAGATAACTGAGAAGAAGCTAGAGATGAGGAAAGAGTCCAACAGACCATTCCTAGACCTGGAGAAAAAATATGGAAAATTCCCAAGAAAGCTGATTTTGGGCAGTCCTGTGGTGGTTTGAAGTCCTAGAAACATTGATGGAATTAGTGAAGGCTATGTATAGAGACCCACTGACTCAAATATGAACATTGTTTGGACTCACAGAGTGATTTCCAGTTGGAGTGGGTGACCATCAGAGATCAACTCTGAGCCCGCTACTGTTCATTCTGGTGATTGACTACATTAGCAAACAGGTCAGAGGGAACAGATCAGCAAAGTTGCTGTATGCTGATGATGTGGTATTACAGGCAGACTCTGAGCAAGAACTTCAGCAAAGTATAGGGGAATGGAATTCACAACTGGAAGCGCATGGGATGAAACTGGGTACAGATAAGATAGTTGTCATGGCAGCAAATGAAGGAAATCAGAAGGTGAGTACTGAAATAGTAGGGAACGTAGTGGAACAGGTTACTATTTTCAAGTATCTGGGAAGGCTGATTTAAGAGCTGGGAAGTCTGAATAAGGACACCAAAGGTAGAATCGGAGGGGCTGCAGACAACTGGCACAGTGACAGAGATAGCATATGAGAGAAGAATGTCAAAGAAGCTGAAAATTAAGGTGTACAAAACAGTGTGTCCAGTACTACTGGATGGTACAAAAACCTGGGCAGTAAAGGCAGAACAGCTGAGAAAGCTAGAGGTGATGGAGATGAAGTGCCAGAGATGGGTGGTAGGATGCTTACTGTGGGACAGAGGAAGAACTGAGGACATCAGTGCAGAAACCAAAGTACCTCCAATTGCAGGGAAAGTCAAGGAGAACAAATTACAATGGTTTGGACTCATGCAGAAAAGATGATAATCTGCTGATGATGATTTTGGACAGACATAAAAAAAGGCAAGAAGGAATAAGGATGTCCAGCAAATAGATGGATGGATTGTGTGAGAATAGACCTGCTACCTCATGCAGAAAATGAGAAAAAGGGGTTGTTGATAATGATGATGATATTATAATAGCAGCAAACTTAGTTACTTAGAGGGAATGCAACAGTTTATTAATAAATACATGGAAAAATTTAAAAAGTATGTACAGGAAGAGCATTGAAAACATTTAGCACTGTATTCCACAATACAGAGACATGTACACAGCTCTCCCTAATAGCCGAGTTTACAATGTTTGACAACTCATAACTACTTTGTGTGTTGTCTTTTGGCTTTTCTCGGTTAGGGGTTGCCACAGCAGAACTCCATCCATTAATGATTGGCAGTTGATTTTTATGGTGCCGAGTTGCCAGCTCGACACCCAACCTTCAGTGAAGGCACACCCATTCACACATGTCTTTCGGAGGCCACTCGACTGTGGGGAGGACATGCAGACTCCACACAGAAGGCACTCCAGCTGAGAATCGAACAGGAAAACCTCTTGTTGTGAGGCAGCAACGCTGCCGCTGTACCACCGCACTATACGACAACTCATAGACAACTCATAACTACTTTAGTGTTTTGAAATAGAACATATTTTATGTTAAATTTTTGTTAAATAAGACAAAGTGACTATGGTACATATGTCTTAAAATGTAAAACCAATAAAAAATTCTTTATGATGAGTAGATATGGTAATTTTATTTCTCAGAAAACAGAAATTATAATAAGTTAAATTACCATACTCGCAAAACATTCTTGATCAATACTTGTGATAAAAAGAATTCAGAGAACAGCATGGGATAAAACCTGTAATGCAGTTTATTTATTCATTCACTCATTTATTTATTTATTTGAATTTGTTAACTGGTATCACTGATCACAACTGACCAATTACAGTCTTAGCCCGGGAAGAACAATTTCTGAGCTCTTGTTGGTAGAAAAGGTCTTTGACCTCAGGTATCATCATTAAGTATATCAAAGTTCATAAATGACTATGACCCATCTCTGAACCTCCACGATGTTCAGAACAAAAGAAACTGCTGCTCTTAACAACATCAATATTGTTAGCAAAATCTAGTTCTGTTAATTTTGTTTTATAGATATGAAATTTTATTTTCTAGGTGAGTTATTCAGCAACGGTTATGGACCTTAGTGACAAAAATCAGTTTCCATCTTTTCTCCGAACAATTCCAAGTGATCTGTTTCAGTCTGTTGGCTTGGCCTATTTAGTCCAAAATTTTGGCTGGACATGGGTTGGACTTTTGTCTGACAGCAGTGATTATGGTCTACAAGGCAGCTTTATAGTAAAAGAAGAACTTGTCAAAGCTGGAGTTTGTATTGCTTTTTTTGAAACAATACCTGCAGTGTACTCTGAGATGAAGATTCAGTATATAATTGAAACAATTAAAAAATCATCTGCAAAAGTTATAGTTACTTATGCTACTGATGTTAATTTGTACCGTCTCATGGAGGCAACTGTACAGACCAGTGTGATTGGAAAAGTCTGGGTAGCTAGTGAAGGTTGGGCAACTTCACCTATGTTTTCTAAAACTGAGTTTTTAAGAACTCTCCAAGGAACTCTTGCTTTTACTGTTCAAAGGGGAGACATGCCAGGATTCAAGGACTATATTCACAGCCTTCATCCTCATAGTAATCCAGATGATATATTTTTGAAAATTTTTTGGGAACTTATTTTTGACTGCAAGCTGCACAACTTGAATAACGTAGATAAAACTAAGGCAAATTTGGCCAATGAATCAAAATCTTGCATAGGAAATGAAACACTACATGGCATAAAAATGGACTTTTTTAACCTTGATAATTTAAGAAATACATACAAGGTCTATAATGCCATATATGCTGTTGCTCATTCTTTACGTGACATGATTTCATGCAGAAATGGAGAAGGGCCATTTGGTAATGGCTCATGTGCACTGATGAAAAATGTCCAGCCATGGCAGGTAAAATGGTTCAGCATCATGGTAACAGAGATGTACCAAAGATGGTCTGTTTTTAAACTGTGATCATTTTTGGATATTGTAGAGGAAATATATAATTACATTACTGTGTTGTTTCTAGTATGTACTGTCTTGATATGTAAGTGTATAATTCAAGTGGAGATATTTATTTCTGAAGTTTTGCTGGTAGTGAGAGACTTTGCCATCATCCATCAATGTTGAGACTTTCAAAGTCAGTGTATGATAAAGTATAATTATTTCACCTGAACTATAGGAAAGAACATGACAAGTGATTGTCCATACTCAAACAGTTACATAATATCAAAAACATGCTGACTAGCTAATTTCATGTTGTCTGCGTTATACTGCACTTTTGTCCACTAGTTCATCCTCCTCCTGGTGGTAGGAGTTAATATATGATCCATGTTGTACACATTACAGACTGCAGTTACTCCTACCTGCATTCGGTATAGGACAGTCTACACAAGGGTATCACAATGGCATATTGGGTAGTGTTGCTACCTCACAGCAAGATGTTCCCCGGTTTGTTTCAAACCTGGAGTGTCATTTGTGTGGAGTCTAGGGGTTTCCTCGTGGTGCTGCAATTTCCTTTCACATTCCAAAGACATGCAGTAGGTGGTATGTATGTATGTGTATGATAAAGAAGAAAGATTTGGCAACCTCTATCAATTTCTCCCTATGTCTTGTAAACTCTGCAGATAATGACTGTCTGTAGAGGTCACTACTGGAATTGATTGCACCTCATAAAAGAAGAGAGATTAAGCAAGAGAGAGAGAGATACAGTATTGCATGTGCTACAACAATTAATTATAAATTTGCCTGTATATTCATGGGTCTGTTGATGCCATGACAAGATTTCAGCTTCATTGTGATCAACCATTAAAATTTTGATAGCAATGGAGTAAAATCTCATGAATGTGAACAACATTCAAAATGGAAAAAAAAAACTCTAGACAAAAACATTTTTGATTGGGGGGGGGGGTTAATTCCACTAGAACTCCCCAGTGTGGAGGTGGGCTATAACGTCACACCCCCTTCTTATATATACCAAATATGAGGTTAAATGACCTAAAAGAAAAAATGTAAGAGTTCTAACTTTTGCAGGCCAGATAAGGGATATGGCTTTTATAAGCTGTGCTGAATCTGTTTGTGGGTGACCTAGTACATCCTGCCCAGTACATGTTTAACAAAAGCTACACACAGGTATGCTTACAGTGCATCTATAGAAAAGGAGCAGACTACCTCAGTTGACTGTTGTTGATATGAAGAGGTTGGAGCTCTTTTCCAAGGTACTCCTGGATTATTACAATCCCGTCATAAGAGGTAAGCATGTTAATTCTGCAGGTAAATCATATCTCTGCTGTGTGTATCTGACACTTCCCACAGCTGGTGACAGCAGGTAGGGGCAGGGGTGTAGCCAGGAATTTCAAATTTGTACTCAGCTCCCAGACTGCTGCCCAACAAGCCACACTCACTGCTGACCAAGCCACACCCCTTCACATTGCTGATCTCTGAAGAGGTCACTGGCAAGTATAACCCAGGGTAGTAATTACTTACATGATGAAGCAGCATGAACACTTCATTCCAAAGTGCATCTTCGTTAAGTCAACATGCAAAATACCTTTCCATTTACACTTGGGTAGATCGACCAGTTTGCAGTCTTACATTTTGTTACATGCTCAAACAACAAATGAAGGCACTCATAGGTTTGATTGTGAAAGATGTTAAAGAAATAATTATCACACTCTTCTCAGTCTCCTTGTAAGCTAGTCTAAATGATCTTGTGTGCACATATCTGAGTAATGCTTGTTTCTTACTATGTTGGGTCATGGAATTAAATGGAGCTGTGTTTCCTGCACTAAGCTTGTTTCAAACTTCCACTGTACAGAATAATTTACTGCCAAACTCTATGCATATTTAAATAGTTGCATAGACACATTTGCCCCCTTCAGAAAGAAATACAACCCCAAATTCAAAAATACTGCCCCCCCCCCATGGGCAGCATAATAAAAGAAAAAATACTCGTCACATGCAAAAATAAATCTAACTCTCAAAAAGCCAAAATCAGTCTTGCTAAACTAAACAAGAAACTCTGGACTGTGACTAAATCAACCAAAGCTAGATATGAGTTAAAAATATAAACCCAAGTGAAAGATAACCACAAAGCATTTTTAACTGTGTTACTAGTAGTAGTAGTGCCAGACAATGTTTCTGAGATTTGTAGCAAATTATATCACATACTTGGACCAGAGGACACATCCAATCCACTGGCCAACTAATTTAGCTCGTATTTCACCCCTCCACCCCCATCAACCAATATTCTCAGCTCAAATAGCTGCATATATAACCCCATTCAAATCTCTCAACAATTTCCTCGTGTCACTACCTAAGGTCAAGAACATAATGTCTATGGGGACTAGGTAACACACTAGGCTGCCAACTGGCTAGTCCATAACATGACTTGTCAAACTCCCTACAAAGGCTATTCAATACTAATTGCAAAGTAGGTTTATGCTGGATGAATGAATGACTGCAACAGATGTCCCCTTGCTTGAAAGTAGGACTGCAATGGGCCCAGGCAATTATAGACACACAAGCCTAACCAGTCTCATCTAGGAACTTAAGTCAACAATGAACTGTCCCTTGATCACCACATATTCACTATTGGAAGGAAATACTTTTTCATTCTACAGCTTTATATTTAAAAGTATAGCATCCAGATCCAGTCACAATTGTTCCACTCTACTTGGCTCTCATTAGGCCAATCACTGAGCATAATTCCCCTTTTGGTATGTACCTGTCCAAACACTTGCCACAAGTGAATGCCATCTAACCCACAAACATTTAGGAAACCTCCTACTACTGAGTTATTCCATGGTAAAATTTCCAACCCACCAAACCATGTGAACTCTGCTACCAATATGAAATTGTTCGCAGAAACCCTATACCATCATGTAAACAGCTGCATTTATTCCTTATGGGTCCAGCTGAATAAGTAGATAATTAACTCAAACAATAAGCCACTGTGGTGGAATCCCAATATCACACGTAAAACAAAAGGAAGAAATTCATGGTCAAAACTAGGAATCACAATACCCATCAAGGTGAGAAACTTCTCAAACTAAATAAGCAATTCAAAAAACTTATCAAGTCCAGCAATGCCAAATTTGAGGTAAAAATAGCCTCAAAGGCAAAGGATAACCACGAGGCTTTCATCAGCTTTGTACACAACCTCAAAGGTAACACACAGCTGTATGCTGAACTAATTGTAAATAGAACCACCCAGAAGGAGTCAGGAGATATAGCAAACCTACTGGCTGATAAATTTAGTCCCAGTTTTATCCCTTCTTCCCCAATACCTTTCAAGAGATGCCCTCAACCATAACTCCCCTGGTTACCACTGGTGAATAAGTCTTCAATGCACACTCCATGGCAAAGAATACTGCATCAGTGGGCCCTGATAATATACTGGGATGCCTCTTGAGTAACATGAAACATGAACTATCAAGGCCTCTAAAAATCATTAGTCAGCATTAGCCTCTCAACTAGCTTCATGCCTAGTGAATGAAGGACTGCAACAGTTAATCCTCAGCACAAGTACTGACCTGGATAACTACAGAACCATAAGTTTGACTAGTCTTGCATGTAAAGCCATGGAAATAATTATCATGGATATTTTAAATAAAGACATAGGAAACCTTCACACAGTGGATCCAGCATGATCTGGTTTCAAATCATGCATAATCAACCTGATGTTTTTTTTTTTGAGAAAGTGACAAAAGCTAAAAATGGTAAACACTGCCTATCTTCACCTGGTCAAGTCATTCAACACTATTCTCTATTCAGGATTTGTAAACAAAATCATGAAATTATGAGTAAACCTGCATGGATAGGTATTTATCACAGAGAATACCATTCCTACTGAGCAGTCTCACACCATGTAAAGCAGAGTACTTATTTTACTCTATTCAAATGTAATCTGGATGTATGGATGGGTACCTGCAAATTCACATCCAGTTTAACACCACTGGCCCTAATGGATATGAGAAATATGTAATTACCCCAACATACAGTTGTTGCCATCTTTGAATATTCCTATCCGATAATTATAATTGGAATACACAGCTAAGCTTTTTAAGATCTTCAAATATTGGTAACTTAGTAAATGCTTATACATCTTTGATGGCCATGTTGCAACAATGGTCATGAAATCCCTCTATCGGGCACAGGATATTTTCTTTAGATCCAAGAAAGTCCTTACCCCTCTATATTCTGCACTAATCAGACCCTAAAGGTTCCTGATAAAAAAGTCATTACCCTAACGGACCTGAGCTAGCAAGAGAGATGAGACAGTTATCTTAAATTATGGCTTAAAATGTAAAAAAACATGGATAGTGTTTTAATACTGATCTTAACAATTTAGAAGGTTGCTAGAATAACAGACATTGTGAAATATATGACATCTGAAATTCAAATATGCCTTTATTTAGTGACAGCAACATACCTCTCAAATGTTCAGATTTTCACAGAATGTCCAGATTTATGACTCATATTTTGGGTCTGTTCCTCATAAAATGTGTCATTTTCTGGATTTCTGTGGCAAATTCACTATATAATGACTGTCATTTGAGTTTCTGACTTTATACCCTTCAGATAATGTAGAGTAACACAAGACGTTTTATTATAACAACTTTCTAGGTTTATAACAGTAATATTTAAAATTTGTCCCTATTTTTTTGAGGCTTGGTCCTCCCATTATTTTTGGTTTTGGCCAGATTTTTTTGTGGTAAGAGGTTGACAGCAATGGACTGCAATCAACAACAAATTTACCAGAAAACTGCAAAGTGTAAGGAAAAACATACCAGAAATATAATGTCCAGTGACATTCTGCAAGGTTGGTGTCTATGTAGACATATGGGCAAAGCAAAAAAAAATGGAGTACACATATACAGCATCAAAGATAGATGTTAAATAGGGAACTTATGGGACCTTATGTACTACATATAAAGATTTTTTTCTGTTAAAAAGAAAGCTTACAGTTACATACTTACAGATCATTTTCTCATGTGTTAGCAGTCTTGATGGCTTAACCTGCTCCATTTGCCCTTGCTACGCCAGGGCTCATTCTGCCCCACAACCCTACCCCCATTTCCCACCCAGCCCCACTACCCTACATTAATACACAGAGAGACTCTACCCTCAATCAACTCTAATCAACTTCCCACCAATTTACCCACACAAAATTAATTGTACACTGCACAGCCAATCAAACCAATCATCTTGCAACCTTATATGACCCCTTAAATCTAGCAATACATCAAACACTACCACTTAATAACATCTTGATACAATTTTTTTTACACACATTAATGTTTCATTCAGCACCTAATATGCTACTTTCCTCCTGGCTAATCTCAGTGCTTATATTCCTCAGCTTTGCAACAACACTGACCAGTAAAACAGCCACAAACTGTTAAACAGCAAACTCCATAACAAACCTACCCCACAAACAAAACTACTACTCTACCATCCCCCTCAGTTTCTTCATTATACCCTCCTTTACATCTCCACCCCAAAATAGCAACTACTATATCCGTCAAACCCCATTTTATTCCATTAACCTCCAACCTCAAAACAAAAAATGACTCACTGGATAAATATCTAATGTCCAGAATATTACAGAGTGGAGATGTAAACCCTAACCCCCGACCAAACACACATGCAAACACCAAAAACCTAAGCTTAATTACTATCAACTTAAGTATATGCAACAAGATAATCTCCTGCATGCATGGATAGAACAAAATAAATCAGATACACTAGCCCTAACAAAAACCTGGCTACACCCTAACATAAAAGATAATGAAATGTTACCTCCCAAATACACTATCTACAGATTAGACAGTCCAAAAAAGAAAGGTGGGGGATAGCCCTCCTATATCCCTCCGTACTCAACATAACTCTTTACCCAAACAATATTCCCACCTTCTCCGATGCCAAGATCCTAAAAGCCTCCGTAAACCTTAACAAAAAAATAATAATAATCTGTATCATTATAGTTTACACCCCCCCCCCCGTAACAACATACCTGGAAGACATAGTGTCCTGGATATCACAAAACATCAAGCAGGAAACAGTCATCCTAGGTGACATGAACATCAACTGCCATTGCATTTCAACAAACTAACTCTCCCACCTCTTATATTAATCTGTATGGATTTACACAACTAATCACAAGCCCACTGTAGTATGACAAACACTTCACTTGCCATTCCACCTTGGACTGGATTCTAGTATCCCACCCCACAAACTTCTCCTCAGGCACACCCTCAATCTCACTTAGTGACCATCTTCCAACATTTGCCATCAGAGCTATCACCCACCTTCTTAAATCAGTTAGAAACACAAATAAACTTAACAACCAAGTACTTAATGATTTTCTCCATAAAATAAACTGGACACCCCTAAAGCTACTACCTCTCAATGATGTTGTCCAATATTTCAATACCAGCTTCTTGGAAATGTTTGATAGTCTTGCCCTTGTACAAACAAAAAGAGTAAAAATGCCATTTTTGCCATACCAATATCAATCAGAAGCATTCAGAGTCATGCTTCATTCAAAACTTCTTTGCAAAAATACCTCTCTACTAACTGGATCTGTACTTGTACCAAGAATCCTCTTTCCCTAACCTGATATTCATTTCTTCTTAAATATATTCTCATTTCGTATGGCACTATCAATTCATTGTGAGTGATAACTTACCTACACTTATAACAAAATCTTTTACATAATGTACCTGTCTTACATTTGTTGTCGTTGCTATTATTTTAAGATTGTATTGATTGTACTCTCTACAAAATTTCATTCTCTGCTTTAACTAATTGCTAATATTTACCCATGAATATTTTTCTGTCAATTGTGTAATTTCTTTTACATATTGTTAAATGTGTTATCTTCTTTGGAGCTTTTCACCCCAAGCCTCCATTGAAAATGGGCTTTCAATGGCCCAGTTTATTATCCTGGTAAACAAATGCCAATAAATAAATAAAAATACAAATTCATGGATAACCACTGACTGTATTAACCTCATGAAACAAAGATATATAGCTTGGAATTCATGGAAACATAACAAAACTCAATAAAATCTTCTCTCCTTCAAAACACCCCAGAACAGCATAACTAAACTAGTTGAGAAAAGTAAAAAAATCCTACTACTCAAACCTTCAGCAACAAATGCAACCCCAAAAATTCTGATACTTAATATGTCCTCCCTTCTATCCAGGAACATGCAAAGAACTCAATGACACCCATCACTAATAGCAGAGAAATTTAATAAACACTTAATAAAATCCATAGTTGACCTACTAACCACCAACATTAACACCAGATACTCCCACTTAAACTATAACTCTTAACACCAATAACTCCACACCATCTAACCCTGACCACACCAATAACCACATACATAGCCATTGCAAAGGTATCTAAACTTCTTTCATCTTTCAGCCTATACCCACTTCAAAAATAAAAAATGCACTGCTCAAATTCTGCTCCACATCCACTGATAATTTCAGACCTCAATACCTTAAACTCGAAGCTGACTCAGTTGCTTATTCAATCAGCATCCTCATGAATGGATCTCTCTGTGAATCCATATTCCCCACCATATGGAAATTATCACATATAACACAGATACATAAAGGAGGGCACTCCACTGAAATATCCAACTTTCACCCAATATCAGTAGGGTTCCTATTAGATCATTGAAGACGCATTCTTTCGAATGTGTCTTGGTCGAACTTGAAAAGGCGAAAAGGCAAAATAATGAAGCTGCATATAAGCGAATTTCCCTGGGAAAGAAATTGCTTGGCCACGTCCGTTACTTTGTCATTTTCATCACTGTAGTGCGATATCGGAGCTGGTATATTTAAGTAGGGGGTGTGGGGGGCACAGCCCCTATGTCGGGGGTGTGGGGGGTGAAGCCCCCCACTTTATGTTATGTTTTAAATGTTTGTTTTTTTTTTGGAACAGTGTTTGAGTTTGTAAGCTTTTACTTACATGGGGTCGATGAATCATCATTCGCTTTTCTATGCGTTCGATGATTTAATATAGACCCCCCTATCAGTACTATCTCCTATATCCAAAATCTTTGAAAGGTGCAGCCACCAACAGCTAATGAAGTACCTACTCCAAAATAACCTGCTTACTCAAACAAGAATGGCCTCCAGCCAGGACATAGCACATTGTCAGCTCTACTATCCTTCACAAACACTGTAATCAGGGCCAGAGATGAAGGATACCTTGTATCCTCAGTATTTCTGGAACTCTCTAAAGCTTTTGACACAGTCTCACTCACCATAATCCTGGACACACTGTCCAACCTAGGTTGCTGTACTATCACAGTACAGTGATTTCAAAGCTATCTACAACATTGGAAGCAAGCCATTAAATGGTCTAAGCAGCACTCCCCCTTCCTACATAACCTTACCTAGGGCTCCATCCTAGGACCCCTACTGTTTAATATATTCACCAATAACTTACATACCTCCCCTTTCCCTGGAACACTGATTCAGTATGCATATCATTCAGCCTTAATCTGTACCACTTGGACTCTCCCAGAACTCCTAAACAAGACTAAAAAATCATTCAGCGCTATTGAATACTAGCTCACAGATGCCCAACTTTTTCTGAATCCCAGAATAAACAAATTCATACTCTTTCACCCCAAAAATACCATCCTCAGCCATGACCAATTTAACATCCTGTCAGCTGACAAGACGATCATAGAATGTGTACAAGAAACAAAATTACTAGGTGTAATTATCGATAGCAAACTCACCTTTGACCTTCATATCCAACAAAACAAAAATGACTCACAACAAACAAGGACTCCTTAATAGAAACAGCCAATTCCTTACTACATCACCCAAGACTACCCTAGCAAATACTTTCCTGCTACCCTCCCTATTTTACAGATCTTGAATACTCACCAATCTGCAAAACTCCACTAAGACAAAAATGGAGAAATGCTATAACAAAATTGAAAAGTTTGCAACCAGCTCGAAGTTCCATACACACTACTATAAACCATTGCAGGAACTAAATTGGCTTGAACTGTCCAACCAACTAACATATATCCAACAAACTACTATACCAAACCTAATCTACAAACCTACTGACTGTCCTGCTCTATAAAAGCTTATTCAAACACTACAAACCAAGCAGAACACTCATATCAGAAGACAAAAACCCACCTGAAACCTCAAAACCTTCCAAAAGACCTGACAAATCTCTATAATCATACTTAGTCTCAAAATTATGGAACTCTCTCCCACCAAACGCCAGGTTAATTCCTAGCCTATCACTCTTTAAAGCCTCTTTTAAAGAACACCTAAACAAGTCCTGGTTATGCACATGGCTAACCCCAGGATAATCCCCCTCTACTTTGCCTTCCCCAACCACCCCCTGTATCCTCCTCAGTCTTCTCTCCCCTGTAACCTAAAAATCCCCCATATTACTTCACCCCCTTCTCATAGGTAAACTGTCTATCTTAGTCCAGTGTAAAACCCATTGTCACTATCAATTTTCTGCTAAAGTACACTAACCATTTTCTCTTCATGTAATCTACTGTCAACTCATAGTAATGTTTTAGAAGCTAAGCCAAAATCTAAACAATTGTACACCTTTCAACCCTTGAAGACAGCCCATGTTTAGCAAAGTCTTAACAAACCTGTATTATGCAAAAATTTAACAAATTTTTGTCTAGATGCAGATATATGGAGCTTTATATATGGTGGCACATATTCATTGCCTTAAAAGTAAAGAAACATACTAACATCCATTTTTTTACCATTAATCTTAGCCTGTCTAGAATGTATTATGGAAAGTCTTAACAAATATTATTGTTGTAAAAGGCATAATTAATCTGTATATGTATGTAAATGTCTAAATGTATAGTCTTATATTTGTAATGAATGTATAAATGTGGAGCTTTTCTCCTCAGGACTCCGCTGAAAACAGGTTATGTGACCCAGTCAGACTATCCCGGTAAACAAATGTTAAATAAATGCATAAATAAATAAATAAACTTGTTAGGACAACAGGTTTTGTATTGAGCGTTTTTGCTGAATAATATGAACTCTGATATTCTCTTGTCTGTCGTGATTTAGTCACTAGTTTAGTCCTGAACACTTTGCCAGAAAACATGACATGTTACAAACATACAAAAATATGACCAACCAAAATTATATACTTATATCAGAAAAACAATAAAAACTTCAGAAAAAAATGAACTAGAGCCAATATAAAACAAGTTCCATTTTTTTATTCCTTCACATCAAACAGTAAGCGCTTTCGTCCTTCCTGGACTTCTTCAGACTGCATAATGTGCTTTAAAAACTACAAACATTTTATATCATTTTACAAGCCATATGACCTACCAAGTCATATGACTCAACTTCTTCATTTTTAGGAACGCAATAAATTCCTTTTTATCATTCAGTCCTGGTGGATGGCATGCATTTAATTTAACCTGCCATTGATACTCTTTCCAACTCAATTCTGATTCAGCATCAAATTTCTCATCAAAATTATTCACTTCATCTAGTACACAGAACTTAAAATCTACTTTACATGCATTTTCTTTATAGTGTTTTCCCATTGCATTTTTTTTTCATCCTTCATACTGACAGCATATTTATGCTCATACACCCTTTTATACGACTCTCTTGTTGTACACCCCACATAAAAAGCTTCACATGATTGACAAATAATTAAATATACAATAAACCTGAATTTGTAAGTACACTTTCCCTTCAAATGTATCAAAAATGTTCCTATTTTGATATCTTTTACCCCTGTCAATAGTCACACATATTACAATTCATACATTTTAACATTCCAGGATTATTACAGCACATCTGTTTATTACTTAATTTACTCTGGAATATATTTTTAAAACTTCTTCCTCTTTTTTGCACAAAAACTGGCTGTTCTACTTTTTTACCAATTTTTGCACTACATTTTAAAAACTTCCAGTTCTTTTTCACAATGATTTTAATTGTACTTGAATCTACACTATTAGTGACTTGTATAGCTGTTTTAAAATCTGCCATTTCTTTAGTATTATTATTGGTCTCTTGTGAATATACTTTTCTTTTTTTATCCATAGCATCATTATAACTTTTCTCTGCTTCCTCTTTTGGATATCCTCTGCTAACAAATTGATTACATAAACTTCTACATTCCTTTTGGGACATACCATCATCATCAGTTAGCTGATTTACCCTTTCTAACTGACCTTTTATTATGTTTATTTTTGTATTTTTAGGATGCATGCTATCATACCGTAAATGTGAATTATTTTGTACTTTTTTCTTAAAAATGGATGTTAACAACTTATCATTTTCTTTATATATAGTCAGGTCTAGATGAGAAATTTGGTGCTGAATCAGAACTGAGTTGGAAAGTGTATCAATGGCAGGTTAAATTAAATGCATGCCATCCACCAGGACTGAATAATAAAAAGGAATTTATTGAGTTCCTAAAAAGGAAGAAGTTGAGTCATATGACTTGGTAGGTCATATGGCTTGTAAACTGATATAAAATGTTTGTAGTTTTTAAATCACATTATGCAGTCTGAAGAAGTCCAGGAAGGATGAAAGCGCTTACTGTTTGATGTGAAGGAATAAAAAGTGGAACTTGTTTTATATTGGCTCTAGTTCATTTCTTTCTGAAATACAAAAATATGAGGCAAAATCTTGGACAGCTGAATGCCAAAGAACAAAGCCCAAAAGGTAGTGTTAGACAAAGTTTCAAAATCAGATACATCTGAAATATGTTCTATTTTATGTAACAAAGTTCTATGCTGAATAATAAGTTTTGCATTACAATACATTTTCTACAGATTGTGAACTCTGAAACTCAATTATCTTTCTGAGTATTACTACACCTAACAGTTTGAGATATCATCATTTTTTTTTCAAGAAAGAGAACCAAAACATGATGTAAAAACTATGTACATTGCCCCTCCTTCAGCAACCCCTGCCCCCCAGCAGCAGCCCCCTCCTCAGCCATGCCATTGTTCCAGTACTTGGCTATTTCTCCCCATTTGCCATAAACACTGTTCAAACCTGTTAGTGTGCATACTGTTTTCTTATTTACTTCTACAGTGATTACAGATATTGAAATAAAGTAACACAAACACTGATAGCCATTAGCTAAACAAGCAGTACAGTCTCACAATGAAAACAGATTTAGGATGAACAGTACACTTCTCTGCCCTTGAAACTCACATTCATTGAAACAGCATAAAAACCCACTGGCCAGTGGAGGATTAAGCTTACCTTTGGACTTTTTTCAAACTATAGGCTCCTTGTTCAAATTTATAGGGCCATGCATACATGTATGTGTTCTTTGATTCACCTTCCTGATTGTATTAAATTATATTCATTGTATAATACAGCACTGCTTGTTAGAATTGTGTTTTAAATTTGTAGTTATGAACATTCTTCTAGTAAGCAATGAAACAAAATGTATTAACCAATAATGACAAAACTACCCATTTCAGAAAATTTCAACCATAAAAGGTAACTCAAACTTCTATCATTACAATCCACTAATATTACTCAATAAATAAATTTTCTGAAATGGGTAGTTTTATCAATGAGCACAATCTCTGCAGAAGTAAAAGTCATCCAAATAATTCCACATTAAAGAGATCTGTAACTAATAAACAGGTTGCTACTTGCAAACAACTTTACATTTCAATGTTTCATCTACAAATTCAGTGCCTGCTGCCCTTGACGAATTACCTATGTTACATTAAAAAAATGGTAAGCTGCTAATATTGTAATAGGGAATGACTGACAAACCAACAAGTTCATGGTTTCTAGGCATCTCATACAAAAGATGACACAGTCAGGAGTGTAGAACCCCATATCCCCCTTTCAAATGCACCAAATAATTGTCAATCCAAATGGAACTGCAATATCAGCACTCCATCTACATGGTGTAGGAGCAGAGTCCACAGCCTTCTGCACCCAAGGCAAATATGCTACTGACACTGCTTTCAAATTCTATAACACAAACAGTGACTGCCATTTGATAAACAAAACAGTAACTTGCACATTGAAAATAGACAGCATGAGCAACAGTAAACTTATTTTCCCTTGAAACTCAATTCCATGAAAATGAAATTAAACTCAATCCCTTGAAAATGCACTGAAACTCACAATTCCCTGAGAAGGCCAACCCACTTAGTTTCTTTCCTTCTGTTCCTCCTTTCTCCCTTTCTTGCAAAAAAAAAAAAATTGCCTGAATCTCCTTGTGTTCTGACTGTGCTTCTCAAACATTTTGGAAATATAGAGTATATTTTAGTGCATTTATTAAAACTGTATTTGCCTTAATATTGCTAGAACTCAAGTGCTCTAGGATGCACTGCATCTGAATTGTTTTAGTGTGTTTTAACTGCTTTTCTGTATATATAGACTTTTCTGTATATGTAGACTAGCTACTTATTCTACTGTATTATTGCCTCTTAAATCGTTTTTCAGTTGTGCACTTGCCTTGCTTCATTCAAAAAGTTTTAAATTGCTAATTTTGTAGAGTTTTAATTGCATTTACTGTTTAGGGCTACACACTCAAGTGCATTACCCTTTTTGTGTTTAGTTACTGTATTATTGCATTGTTTAGCCTGTTTTAACCCCCTCCAAAAATACTATCTTGTTTGCTCATTTCCTGCCTTCCCTAGCTAGTATAGTCCAGATCCCAGGTTTTGCTGGTTTCAGGATTTTATTTTCTGTGTTCAGAGCTATCCAGACCTTGCTGTGGTAGAGGGAAGTCCTACTGCTTACCAGTGGGAGTGGTGATCATTGTACTGCCTATCTAACACTAGAGGAGCGGTTTCCAGCTCTGAAATTGTAATTTTATTAGCCATTCTGGGCTGATTTCTATCCCTTTCAACTTTCTGGCTTAAAAACGCTTGTGTTTGTGCATTTTATGCATTGTACAACATAGTAGGGCTACAGTTAAACTATTCCAGGTGCCAGAAAGTCTGCTCTTCAAATATTCCCTTAGATCTAGCTGGTTTCTCAGTAGTATCACTAAAATCTGAACTCCTGTGACTAGCACTTGCTCTAGAACATGCTGGAAAGCACTAGGAATCCTTAAACTGATACAAGCATTCAACTCTCCTTGTTAATAAGGAGAAATGAATCCTAGGCACTAAACAGCCTATAATTGCAAAGTACCTTGCAAGGGTAAGGGAAAACAGCTCTTATACTTTACAAAAAAAGCACATAAGCAGGCATGTCCAAGGGTCAGCTTCTGGTGATTTCTTCTGTTCACCTGATGAATCTGGGCATACTGGGGCAATGCAGCAACTGCCTCATGTACACAGACAATCCTCTCCTCCTACCACCCAACACGACAACCTGTGAGAGATGCACTTACATAGCCAAACTGGAGGCAAAGCTTTCTCCAGCCAAGATTAAGCTAGACAGTTAAGAGGAGAAGCTTAACACCTGCACTACACCTCAAGCAACATATAGCCCTTCAAAACCCACACCATCAACACCCACACATAGCAACACTAAACCCACATATGCGGAGGCCCTTAACATTAACCTACCCAAGCAACAAGGACCTCCAAAGCTGAAACACAAACACACACCAGTCACAACCAAAGTGACACATAGCTCACAACACCAGTGTACCACCCAACAACAGCCCCTAAAGCAAAACAACGTACCCAACACTTTAGTAATTGGTGACTATATAGTCAGGCACACTAATGCCCCATTTACCATGCTGAGCAAGGAGAAATTTGCACTCAGCTGCCTGTTGGGTGCCAGGATCTGCCACATAACACATGCACTCAAGTCACTCTACAACAAGTACAAATATGACTCTGTCATTGTCCATGTTGGAGTGAATGACTTGAGATGCACCTCCCTGGACTACATGAAAAGAGACAGGGAAGAGCTCTCAGATCATGTGGCCCAGGCAGGTATGACCCTAGCCCTGAATAGCATCCTGCCTTCACCCAGAATGATACTACAGCATAAGGACAACATGATTGACTTCAACAATTGGCTAAGGTTCTGGTGTCATTCAAAGGGGATCCAGTATCTGTCTGCCTGGGACAAAATGATCGACAAACCATGATGCTTTGCCAGAGATGGTCTGCACCTGTCACCCCTGGGATTCAGGTTACTGGATAAAGTTCTTGCCACCCCTATAGTGCCTTTTTTAGGCAAGGTTCAAAGGACAAAACCACCACTGTAACAGATACAAGCATGCAAAATCTGAAGGTAATGCTACTCAATGCTAGAAGTCTAAACCTCAAAATGCACTCTCTCAAGGCACTCCTACAAATGGAGAACATTGATATCTGTGCAGTAACTGAGACCTAGTTCAAAACTCAAGAGAGCAACCCTGCAATACCAGGCTGCAACTCTTACCACACTTTTCGGCCAACAAACCAAGACTGAAACACTAAAGGTGGAGGAGTGTACATATTCATCAAGGATACTCACACCTCCAGGCTAGTTGCCCAACACAATGCATCTGAAATTCTCCAGGTGCAAACTAACAATAGGTAAGACTGCAATACAATTTGTAGCTTGCTACAGATCCCCCGCCATGCCCCAAGATTCTCATTACAACTTTCTAAACATACTGGAAACTATTAAGATACAACCAATCACCCTAATACTGGGTGATTTCAACTACACTGCCATTAACTGGGAAAACTACTTGGGTACCAATAACTTTTCCCAACAGTTCTTGAAATTCATAAATTCCAATGCCCTGGATCAACTAATCCATTCTCCCACCAGGGGCTCCAATATCCTAGACCTGGACATTACCAACATGGGAGATAGATGCTCCACACCAGTGGTCACCCCCTCATTGGTCAGGTCTGACCATAAGCAAATCACCCTTGACATCCACATCCCACCTCCACAGCCCCCCAGTAAGGAAACTTCTGTAAAAAACTTCTCCAAAGCCAACTGCATGCTACTTAAGTCAGAAGTGACAAACTTCATGGCACCCATGCAGACAGGAGCTGAAAGTTTGAATACTGAATCTTACACTAAGGCACTGTATGAGCACATCCACTCGTGCATGAATTGTGCTATCCCAAATAGAACCAAGATGGTTTCCTCCAAAAAAAGGAAGCCAATCTGGTGGTCCCCTGTCATAAACAAACTATACAACAGAAGGAAGAAACTATTGCAGTAAAGAGGAAAATCCCAGGATGCAAAAAAAAGTCCCTTACCAGCCTCAGTAAGAAGCTGAGATCCCTCATAAAATCCTCCAAAGCTAGTTACAAAAATAAAATTGTCAAACATTCCAAAGACAACCACAAGGCATTCTATAGTTATGTCAAGAATCTAAATGGCAATGCTCAGATCTGCTCTGAGCTAGAACAGAATGGCATTAAATATACTGATTCCAAGGACATTGCCAATATCCTGGCAGAACGATTTAGTGCCAACTTCACCCCCTCTCACCCCCTGAAGGGCCCATCTCAATACCAAAAGACTGCCAAATTCCAGTAATCATGGCCACACAGGTAGAAACTGCACTCTCCAAAGCTAAGAATACAGCATCCATGGGACCAGATGACATCCCAGGCTGTGTACTACATGAACTACAAAATTAACTGGCACATCACCTAAGTGTCATGTTTAATCATAGCCTCACCTCAGGCTTCATGCCCACTAAGTGGCGCACAGCTACAGTTATCCTACTCCACAAGGGGGGATCCACCTACTGTCCTATCAGTCTTATGAGCATGATCTGCAAGGGCATGGAACGCATTATCAGGGAACTTATAAACAAAGACATTGGCAACCTTCAAACACTGGACCCCACCCAGTTTGGGTTCATGAAGGTCCGATCTTGTCTCCTGAACCTGATTGACTTTGAATCAGTCTCCAGAGCTGTGGATGAGGGTAAGGCAGTCCACACAGCCTATCTGGACATCGCCAAGGCCTTTGACACCATCCCCCACTCTGGAATCATAGATAAACTTACTAAGTTGAGCATAAATTTCTATGTCACTCGATGGGTTGCCAACTGGCTTACTGACAGAACCCAGACTGTAAAAGTAGTTAACTCCAAATCCAGCTCCAGACAAGTGACAAGTGGAGCACTTCAGGGTTCAATCCTGGGACAGCTCTTGTTTGGCATCTACTTCTCTGAAGTACAGACCAACACTAAGGGACTCTGGCTAACAAAGTTCCCAGATGACTGCAAACTGGGAGCCATTATTGAATCCCCAAATGATGTGACTATTCTACAAAAGGGCCTTACAGAAACAGATGCTTGGTGCCAGAGCCATGGGCTCAAGCTTAATGCCAAGAAATGTATAGTTATCCCCTTTGGGAAAAAAACATGTACCCATGAATTACCACATAGATGTCAGTACACTAAACACTGAAAGTGTGATGAGATACTTAGGGACACAGATGGACAGTGGTCTCACCTTCGATAACCACATTGCCACAACAGTCAGGAAATCCTTCAATGTGGCACACCTCATCACTAAGGGCTTTTCATCCAGAAAAAAGGAGGTCATTGTCCCACTATACTCATCCCTCATTATACCCATTATAGAGTACAACGGCCCATTGGGTATGTACCTCACAAGACATCTGCAACAGCTGGAAAGGCCGCAGAAATACCTCACTAAAAGAATCACATGCCTAAAGCAGATGCCCTATGCTGACCAGCTTAAAATCTCCAGCTATACTCTGTGGTATATCATCTACTCCGAGGCAATCTCTGATTAACATACAAGACCATGTCAAACCCTGAGCTGTTGAACATGCTCCACTTAAAGAAATACCAATCTCTCAGAGCCACATGCTCCAGGGATCTAAACTTTGTCATCACAATGAACAAAACATGCTGGAGAGATAGGATCCTGACCCAGAGACTCCCCATACTCTGGAATAGACTGCCCATACATGTCAAGCAGAGCATCTCCTTGGCCCTTTTTAAAAGGAACCTTGAAGATTGGATGGGAGATAGGAAATTCACCCCGGGGATCATGTCAATCGCCCCGCTAGACAGGGGTCCAGGGAAGTAAATATTGTAGGAAGAAATATCCGGGAAATTATTTGGCTAGGATTGTGTAGGCCCTAGGGCTGATAGCCTAGTACCAACCTATGATCCTATGAACATATGAAGCTCAAACTCACAATTCCATTGGCAGTCTGGTAGTTGGTACAGAGGATTCAGGCTGTTGTCTCCTGTAACCAAGTTACAGGGTCAAGTCTTATCTAACCTACCCTCCCCCCTAAGTAGGACATTACATACCATACCTCCATATCTCTCAACCTGTTAGCATAAGAAATCTGGACAAAGCCTAAAATAATGGTAGGACAAAGAGTGCAAAATAGGGACATAGGTTCATAGGTTCATAGGTTTATACTAGGCTATCTGCCCTAAGGCATTTATAAGCCTAGCCCAAAGTTTTGTGGCTTATGCCACCCCTTATATGAAAAAATACCGTACCCATTAGTTTGTTGTGCCTCTGTCCAGCAGTGACACAGAGATGATTCCCGGGGTAAACCTACGATCTCCCATCCACAGGTCAAGATTTCTCTTGAACAGAGCCAACGAGGCGCTCTTCCTCACATGGACCGGGATTTTATTCCACAGCATAGGGAGTCTCTGAGTGATAAATCTATCCCTCCAGCACGTCCTATTTATATCCGTGCTAAGGTTTAAGTCGCTTGCTCTAGTGGTTTTGGTGGATTTGGATTTTTTGAGGTGGAGCATGTCCATTAATTCCGGGTTGGACATGGCCTTGTATGTCAGGCACATGTCACCTCTGAGAAGACGGTATGCGGCTGAATAGAGCTGGAGTTTCTTCAATCTGGCAGCATATGACAGATTTTGGAGTCCCTTTATCCTTTTGGTGAGGAACTTTTGGGGTCTCTCCAATTGCTGCAGTTGTCGGGTGAGATACATCCCGAATGGGGCATTGTACTCGATCATTGGTCTGATAAGTGAAGAGTACAGGGGAACAATGACCTCAGATTTTAAATATCGCTCTTATGGACTTAGAAGGTTGCTAGAATAACATCATTTGTCTTAGTATGCATTTTCTAAAGGAAATAAAGTCTAAAACTCAAATGTATGACATTAGTTATTTCAATCCTCAGTGATTTGCTAGAAAACCATAAATGTTGAGGAATAAGTCAAAAATATGAAGCAAAAATCAGGACATTCTGCAAAAATCTGGACAGTTGAGAGGTACGCATATGTCTCAATCTCTTAGTGCAAGAAATCTGGACATAACCTGAAGTAATGGAGATAGAATGACCGAAAATAGGGATAGATTTTAAATATTGCTCTTTTTAACTTAGAAAGTTGCTAGAATAGCTGGATTTGCGTTAGCCTGCCTTTTTAAAGGATATGAAGTCTCAAACTCGTATATATGTCATTTAGTGACTTCAGTCCTCCATGATTTTCCAGAAACCACACATTTTATGAAAAACAAACCAAAACTATGAGTCTAAATATGGACAGTTGAGAGGTATGTTAAACACACACACACACACACACACACACACACACACACACACACACACACACAAACGCACACCTACCTTATCTCACATAGCAACACACTCACCCTATCTTTTATACATCAACAAATGGCTAGTTTAAATTCCATACACATACCTACTCTCTCACATAGCAACACACAAGCACCTTCTCTTTCATACAGCAATGAACAGCTAGTTTAAATTCCACACACACATACCTACTCTGTCACACAGTAACTAGCACACACAGACACACACACGCACTTTATCTCTCATACAAACAGAATGGCTAGCTCAAATTACATATGCATACATATACACACACACTTTCAATCTCATACAGAAATGAACAGAACTGCTAGTGTAAATTATATACATGCATACACATGCGCGCACACACACACACACACACACACACACACACACACACACACACACACACACTTGCACGCATGCAGACGCACATGCACACACCACTTACTTACTTACCTTCTCTATCAATGGAACTTCTATTTTAAATTCTGCATGTGAGTGCGAAATAGGTTTACATCTACATTAGCATACATGCAATGCACACATGGTCCTCCTTAAAGGAGAACACTCGGCTACCATGGAAAGCAGTACTTTTTCCTTTTTTTTAATTGCTGGCCATGTTGCAGCTGTAAAAGTGGGAGGGTGCTTGCTCCACCATGGTTCCTTCACCCTTGCTTTAGCTTTCTCCCCTGGATCCTAGTGCCTGCCTTGTGCTACCCCACACACAAACACTGTACTGAAATGTATACAGTGAGTATACCTCCTGAAATCCTTGGGTAGGGATGGACCCAGAGATTTGATCCATAAAGTGAAAGATTTAATTCAAAATCCAGGCCCTACATTACTAATGCAGATTGCCTCAGTACCCAGATGGCTTCTACTGCCCTGGTCAGATTCATGTTGTCTGTTGTTATCTCTCAAGAATAAGACATAAAGGTACTTATTCTCCTCCATATAGGTCTATTGTCTGTTTCCCCCACCCTGAACACAGAGATCTTGCAGCATTCCAAGAAATATGTTTTGGCCTTCAAAAGGAATTGGGATATTTGAGTACACTTTTACTGTGATAGGGATAAGGCTTCTATTCTCTTGTGGGATTAATATCTGTAGACAATACACAAAAATCCCTGTCTGAGACAAACTCCACCTGGAGCACTGGATGAGATCTGAGGCCTGGTAAAGTAGTATACTTGTTGAAAGATGCATCAGTGGTTCCTCTCCATAGATTATTTAATCCATTATTTCAGGAAGCTATAGCTCTTGAGGACTGGAATTTATCTCTTGTTATTCCTGTTTTTAATGGTACCTCATCAGATCAGGATCAGAACTACAAAGCAACTGCTAAGTGTTTTAAAAGGTGCATCAACACTACTGAGTGAATGTAAAAATACACTCAACTTCCTTAAATTCAGTCCTCATAATTTTCTAAAAATCAGATCAACACCAATAAGTATTGTAGACTTTGACGTGCCTTTTAGTCATGCTTTGGATATGAGCATATCTGTCATTATTGTATATCTGGATGCATTTAAGGCATTCATCTCAGTCCCTCATTATGAAATTATTGATAGCCTGATCCACTGCAGTGTTAATTCAGTCATGATGAGATGCATTTCACATTGGTTAACAGCAAGAAATCAAAAGATGTACTGCTTGGTCAGGCATCTGAATGGCAAAATCATCTGTGGGTGTTCCTTAAGGCTGAGACTGTTCTCCTCTTAAAAATAATAGCAGGTATCTAAAACTGCTACATTATTACTTGGCAATCAGTCCAGTAGACCATTAGTTACCTAGCCGATGATTTCCTAACAATAAGAGATACATGATGGTCAAATGAGAGCTCATTTTGCACGAGTCTGCCTATATTCCTAATGTCAGCTTTGAGGCGGTGTCATTAATGTGGCAGGTGCAGGAATGTTCTTCTTTCCTAAACAGGACTTTCAGTACTATACTTCATGTTTAGCATGGAACCAAAGTCCATGTTTGTGACACCAAGTACTAGTGTCTTTTAGGTATTTGGAAAAAAAAAAAGAAATGTGAGGCAAAAATCTCAACTTTTTTCCACAACATGGATATCAATTTATACCTCTCATCCTCTAAGTGTAAGGAATCTGAACAAAGCTAAAAATCATGGGAAGACAAAGGCTCAAAATCAGGGACATTTTTAAAGACTGCTCTTACAAACCTAGAAAGTTGATGTAATAAATACTTGTGTCTTATCATGCATTTTCTAAAGGATATGAGTCTGAAATTCAAATGTATGTCAATATTTAGTGACTTCAATCCTCAGTGATTTGTCAGAAATTTTCCAGAAAACTATAAATTTTATGAGAATAGGCCTAAAATATGAGGTAAAAATCTGGACCTTCTGCAAAAGTCTGGACAGTTAAGATATATGGGTGCATGTTAATGACAGAACTGAGTTTGCAGTGGTTAACAAACATTGTCACCCATAGACCCTTGACATTAGCTTGGATATCAGAGAGATATATGCTAAAGGCTAATGAATTCAGTATGGAGCTTTGTGAGATGCCACCAGTGACAAGTCTTTTAGAGGAAAATGTACTACCGACCCTGTGTGTGTGTGTGTGTGTGTGTGTGTGTGTGTGTGTGTGTGTGTGTGTGTGTGTGTGTGTGTGTGTGTGTGTGTGTTTGTTCTGTTACTGAGTCAGTTTGCTATTTTTTGAGCTACAAAATGATTGATATTCAGGTTGGTGAGCTTTCCAATGCTACCTGAGTGTGGGATTGCGATAAATGCTTTAGTTAGAGCCATGTAGCCAGTATACACTGATTGGTCAGTATCTTGTGCTTCTGCCCCCCACCCCTCTCCACATACACACACACACACACACACACACACACACACACACACACACACACACACACACACACACACACACACAAAGAAATGTACCAGATTTGGAAGGCAAGACTTAACCTTTTACAAAGTTAAACTTATTTGGGCTAACAGATTACAGACTACCAACTTCATTATTTCTGAGCTCCGTTATATTATGCTCATGAATTGACATAAAATACTAGAAGACTCTTTGGTCTGTGATTCCCATTGTCAGAAGCAAGGTCTTCCTTGACTTGTGGGACCACAATAACTGCTCTCTAAGCCTTGGGCACATACCCAGGGCAGAGGCTAGGACTGATTAGGTTTTGAAGAGAATCAGTGTGGCTGTAATTAGTATCAAGAGACAACCTGGAATATTGTCGGAACCCTTACTGCTAGTGTTTTTGTTCTTGTAGAGAATATTTGGGACCATTTCAGAAGTAAATATGATGTGTGTGTGTGTGTGTGTGTGTGTGTGTGTGTGTGTGTGTGTGTGTGTGTGTGTGTGTGTGTGTGTGTGTGTGTGTGTGTGCGTGTGTGTGTGTTGGGGGGTGTACTGGGATAAACTGGAACTTCATTTGTCCACAAGGATATTAATGATATTCTATGAGACAGAATAGGATGTACTATGCAGTTGTTATTTCTGAAATTCATAGCATAGCTAAAGAAACCCTTATAAATATGTTAGGAAGAGGTGGAAATATTCATTTATAATTGACTCTGCACCTAATGATTGTAAAATGAGTATATCGTATACCAAAAAAGGAGATATTGATAAAGAAATATTTGAAGGCCACTAGGGCATGGGTAGAAACACTAGCTCTAGAACTGAACACTCACTGACAAATGTAATGTAATTCTGGCTGGCAACAAACAAATGAAATAATGTATTTACATCAATCAAGCTTTGGCAGCTGTTGACCATGTAAAACATTTGAGATGCATGGTTCACCATAACTTAAGTTTTAGACTAAAGGAGGAATTCAATAAACCCTACGTGGATTAATTTCCTGTGTAGGCATAGTGCTACGGAGCTTACATGGACGTAAGCAGCCCTGCGATCCAGTAAACAGAGCTGAGGGGAGTACATGAGCATGTCAACACAGAAGTGTCGGTGGCATGCAAATCATACTACTATGGACATGTCCATATGGGCAATTTCTGTGCAATGGTGATGCATTTTACAGCCCTGAGACAAACTCCAGGTCCTATATAGGCATTACTGATGTCTGCTACCATCTAGGTTTGTATGGTCACAAACCCAGGTGACATCTATAAAGGGTAGTGACCGTGTCACAAAGTATGAATGCATAATTATGCCGGCTGCCCCCATTGTCCCAGACATGACCTTCTACACATATGCACCTAGGGAGCCATGCACAAATACTGCAGTGCCTTGCTGACATCATATTTCTGCTGTGCTGTCATGCCATCCTGTGCTGTTGTACTGCCACCATGTGTCCATAGAATAACCACTCAAACCCCTGCAACAGAAACATACACAGATCTGTGATACACTTATCATTCTGTCACACTACCACCACTCTAACATCATGCACCTAAGATACACAAGGTTTGCTGTGTAGTCATGACACCTGCCAGTGCACAATACCTGTCGTGGCCTACAGCACCTGCAATGGCATAACGATACTGCACTACACGACTACATTTAAAGTAATATAGTCACCCTGTGCATAAGACACATATTTGCATGTCACGTCATCGATGGCGCAGATGGCAGGGATGTGGTACAGGTATCCTCACATGCACAGGGTGTGGTGTGGGGTGCCAGAGGCCTTGGCTGTGTCATACAGTTGGCAGCATGTGTGTGAGTCAAAAAGGTGTGCTGGTCATATGTGCTGTGGAGAGGTGCCATGTGTGTCTGTGGGTGACCTGCCTGTGACAGTGATGTTTGAGGGTGTGCGTGTACGCAGTCAAGCCCAGTGCTAGCCCTACATGTGTGTATGTTGGACAGCTGTGGACCATACATGGCAGAGTGAACAGATCACCATCTCTAGCCATGAACACGAGAGCTTGCTCTGTCAGGTGTGACACTGGCACCACCACACCCAAGGACAGATGCAGTGCTAGTACCTGATTATGACTGCTGTCTGCTGGGCCCATGTCCCCCATGAGCCCGCACAGGACCATGTGCCCATGGCCTGCCACATCATGGTGTAGACAGCACACTTCCCTCTGTAACATTGTAGGTACTGCCACTACAGGGTTATGAGTGTGCACAGACACATGGTCTCTCAGTAGATGGTGTTGCTGACTTACATCCATGTGCCTGATGCCCTACCCCAACCAGATGTTCCAGCACAGACAATGTGCGGGCAAAGACAGACACTGTCTCAGCCCACCATCTGTCCAATATATCATTGAAATGATCCAAGGCATCACCATGTGGTGGAGGCAGTCACAGATGTCATACTTTGCTGCATCCATGACCCTGAGCATCTGTCTGGTGTTGCATTTGGTACATGCCTTTGTCTCCATGACAGCTCAAAACATGTGGCAAATGACCCGTGATGTGACACCTGTGACAGGAGGTGGATGGACAGCAGTCCCCCTTTGAGCACCCCTATCAATCTGCTTGTATGGGACCTTGCCAGCTGTCTGGCTATGGCTAATGTCTACACTCACCAATGCCATAGCTGTCACACTGTCCTGTTCAATGTCAACACCATGTGACTGTCCAATACCTGTGGACTCTATGGACTGGCTATGTGTAAGCATACAGACTGTGTCTGGGGACAATAGGGCCAGAAGAGGGATGTCAACCTCTGGAACAGAATCAGCCCCTCACAACTCTGACTGTGCCTCACTATGGCCACCATCATCATCAGAGCCCAATGGGACACTGACATCAGGTTGTGAGAGGGACAGACTCCAATCCCCCCCCATTCACCTCTCAGGAGGAAGACAAAATCAGTACATTATTGCCTGCACTATTATGTATGGTAATCCACACAGACTCATACAGATGAGGAGCTACAACTGCATTACCAGTCACACATCTCGTCACTGATCTCATGCACAACACACAAACACACAACAACATACACAGACAAGACAGGCCCTTTCTAACATGCACTTCAGCTACATCCAGTGAATATTGCCAGTACACTACATCTGTGAGGTACGCAATATGACAGTGTATGTGATAAAACTACATATAATACCCAGTACACTTATTCTGAGAATGATATGCCTGCTATAGTATCACTTCTGCAGGTATGTACCATCTCCTTATAGTGAGTGAACAGGCATCCTGGAGTCATTGTCTCCTGTATAGCAGGCTGCATATGTCTTCATGACTATAACTGCAAATGTGTTAGTGTTTGTACAAATACACAGATGTGATTATCCACCACATGCACTGTAGTCAACTGCTCCAATATGGATCATACAACTATTCCACTCTGGCTAAGCATAACAGTTGTGCCTTGGTCTAAATGGCAGTCCTTAATGTTCATACAGTATATATAAGCCATAAAACAATGGTATCACACTTAGCAGGTACAGGACCACAGACTCTGACCACACTTGATGTACCTATGAAAATGTGAGGGAGAGGGATTGCCAGCAATACCAAATGTTGCACTGTTGGAGGGTAATATGTGCATATATCCACATGTACAGAAGCTAATGTTTTACTGCCTACATTGCTGATATTCTGAGTATGTGTGCACAACTGTGCATTAACCCCCCCCCCCATGCAGATAGACCTGACACCCATTTACTGGTATGCGGAGACTGCCACAATGACTGATACAGTATTACACTGGTGAACAAAGTAAGCTTACCTGGACACTCCTCTGATCTGGATATTGTGGCAGCCACCTCCAGGATGTATGGGGTGATGGATGCCTGTGAGCTGGTGGTTGATTCTAGGTTTGCCAGGAATTCCTCTGTGGCTGTGAGTGGTTGCTCTGTTGCAGGCCCTCCACTGGTGGCAGCACAATCCCTGGCCACAGCAGCTGCCCTTTGACATGCGGCATTCAGCATATCTGTGGCCCTGTGTTGGACCTGCTCATGGGTCCTGTCCTGTTGTCTGCTTTGGGTAACCACCCTGACAAAGTCATCCCACAATGCTGTACACTGGTCACAATGTTGTTGACCCCTTGAAAGCAGAATGTGATTATGCAGTCTGAGGCCATCCAGGATAACAGCATTCTCAGCAGCTGTGAATGGGGGATGCCTCTTGAGATACATTGCTCCTGAAGGACAAAAAGAGGGGTACACATTACAGGACTAGATAAATGGACATCCACTATGTACAGTCCCTGCACAACCAATACAGTCTGCAGTATCCACCGCTCCCTCATGCATCATACCCCACAGCCTATCAACACATTACATGTGTGACTACCACCAAGATAGTAGAAATACTGGGTATGTCTCTGTGTGCTGTAACAGCTTCTGCTGTATGTCTCTACACCCATCACTGCAGTCTACTGTGGTATGTGCCCTATGGGCAAGATCCCACTAATGTGTCATACAGCCACTATTGGACGAATAGCTTTGTAATATTACAACAGCTGTAATGGGACAGTCCAGCAACAGCAGTGTGCACAATGACAGACATCAATGCAAACCTGCTGTAGTATATGTTCCCTGTAGGCATCTGACCTCTCCACTACATAGATGCTTGCAGACTGTGAAAGTGTGCTTCATGAATGTGTTCCTTTTGGCACAAACATGGATGTTTAACAAATGGTTGGCCATTCATTGATGGTTGTTGACAGATACTAGGGAATCTGGCTGTCACATGCCAGACCCCTCAGAAAACATGTATGCTGCAGCAATATTTGTTAGTGTATTCATAGTTTTACGTTGTATGGCCAATATGTATCCCTGTCACTGAGGTTGGGCCTTTGTTCCCCCATTACTTATGGTTATGACCAAATCCTGCTGTAGGGGGTTGACAGGTATGTTAGCCATATCTCTCAATCAATGAGGGACAAATGTCAGCAAAACAGTGGCCTATCCAGGGTATATCAGGGACAGTCAGGGACACCTGTAGAATGCCAGCACTATTTATGTGTGGCATTGACAGACTGAGAGGTTATGAATGACAGTACAGTTGATGTTACAGGAGTATACACCCTGATTTAGTGTCACTATGTCTAACACAGATTCCGCTAGCTTTCCTACAACAGCCGGCCACTGTAGGAGGAAGTAACAGGGGCAATGCTGGGATTTGACTCAAAGCAGGGGCAGTTGTGAGGCATGCCTGTAGCTGTTGGACATCAGAGTATCATCAACATGTCAATACCATAGATGTATGACAGACCTACTGTTGTAATCCCTATTCCCTATACCTCCATCCTACCATCTGTATCACATTACATGGGGACATCTATTATATACTTGGTAGAGTGAAATACTCCTTTTCTGAAGTGTTCCTCAGAAAATAGCTTGCAAAATCATTGTCTGTGTGAGCAAAATAACATACAGACCTGTTCCCCACAAGCAGCTGATTGTCTTTTGTAGGTAATGCTCATTAACAGGTGATTGTCTGTGCACCAGTCTGTGACTCAGACTTGCTAAGTGCATCCAGAACAGCTGGGTTGCACTTTCGTTAGCCAATGACATGGCACCACATGCAATATTTAGGGCCTTCATGTAGGCCTTAATCCTTTTCTTAGACTTTGAGATAGACATTAGTGAGGTATGGAGACTACATGATTACAGAGGGTAGGTACAAATACTGTCTACTGTTGAGATTTCTGAGGTATGTCCACAGTTTTGCATGATATGTTTGGCCATTGTCCCATGACATTGAGATTATTTGTCAGTTCAATGGTAAACATTGTGGGTTGAGGTCAGTAAGGAGAGGGAGATGTGAATGTGAGATGTCATACCCATCAGACTATGCATGCTGATGCAGTAGCTGCTATTCTATCAGCTCACTAGCTTTGTAGGGGCAAACTGTGAAACATGTCCCTGTCACTGGACCTTTGGCCCCCCACCCTTTATGTATGGATGTGTCTGGATCCCTTGTTCTAGGGGGTTGTGAGGTATGGTAGGTCTGTAGCAGCTAGTTTAACATACAGCTACCTATGTCCATGCTGCAGCTGCTGCTGAAGTCTAGGACACATAGGGGAGAGTATGAACTCTTTGGAGGACAGCAGGCTGTATGTGTAACTGAAGCAGCAGTGTCAGCTGTGTCATCATAGCAGAGCCAGGGTAAGGGTACCCTTTACAGTCCAATCGAAGCATGTGCATAAGATACATCTGTTATGTAACATTGCCAATCGCAGTGTAGTAGGTGGCATATAGTTTGGCTATACAAATATGTGCAGTGTGTACCTACCTACAGGCCTTTGACTTGCAAACATGGGTAGCAGTTAATGCAGTAACAGCAATCTGTGTGGGTTAAAATTGCATGATTCAGTCATTACTTGCAGTGGTCACAAGAATGCAATTGATGTGCAACACACTGGATTCGAACCCAGAACTGTGGGTGGTAAAATATACTGCATATAAGGCATTTAACAGACTGAGCTACTGAGTCATTGCTGTAGTAGGTGCATTTGCAAGATATCTATGCATACATACAGTCTGTAACAGATGCTGTCTGCATCCATCATTATGTGCATGGCTTTCAAAGGCAGTTGTGCAACATGCCCCCAGTTGTACACATGTACTTTGCCATTGCAGCTTTAGCAGGTGTGTTTAAAGATGTTGCTGATAAAGGGGAACAATTACTTGTTATCATACCTCTCAACCTCTTAGAGCAAGAAATCTGGAAAAAGCATAAATAAAAGTGGGACAAAGGCCCAAAAATAGGGATAATCTTTACTTATTGGTCTTACAATCTTAGAATGTTGATAGAATAACAGGTTTTGCATTAGCATGTGTTTTCTGAAGGGGGTGAAGTGTGAAACTCATATGTCTGTTGTGATGTTCTAACTTTAATCTTTGATGACTTGCCAGTACTTTGCCAGAAAAATATGATTTTATGAAAACTGGGCAAAAAATAGGAGGCAAAACTTTGGACATTCTGCAACAATCAGTACAGTTGACAGATATGCCTGCTATCCCAGGCCGCGTGTACATCCACCATTATACTGGTGTAGTGTTTGCATCACAGTCCTAGGTACAGACCCATTTTCCAAATATATGTATTTGCAGTCTGTCAATGGCAATCAGTACATTTTGCTGGAAACACCTGTTTAACTCAGAGCTGAGTGGCCTAGTGGGCTAATACACTATGCTGTAGTTGACAGGGGCCTGGGTTTGAGATGTGGCAGTGTTGATTATTCTGCTGATATGCCTAACACTGTGCGAAACACATGACCATTAAGGCACTTTTAAGTACTGTTAAGTGGGTTTGTGTGATGTGGCACACTGCTTAGCTTTGCAAAAACGTGTGCTAAAAAAATTATAAAAAGTGGGTGATACGACAGTGGTGAAATGGGGGCAAGCAAGGGGTGGAAACATGCTTAAAGGCATGTAGAGTTGTGCAGGAAGGGTGTAGGAAAGGACCATAGCTTTCCATTTCTTGTACAGCAACAGCTGTGCAGGTTTTCCAGAATTTGTACATGAATTTGGAGCCTCACACCTCAGAGAGAGATGAGGGCAACATAAATGTGTTAATTAATTAACTTCATAATTAATTGTGTCCAGTGGACACATGTGAGAAATAGAGAGCTATGTATGGGGCGATATTTTTTTTTGTGGGACAAGTGCTCACGTTTTTTTTTTTTTTTTTTTTTTAAGTAGAGAGTAGAATGTTGGGGAGGGATGTAGGTACATGTGAGTAGGTAAGATGGGTAGGAGAGGTTGTATTTGCAGACAGACATGACAAACAAGACAGCTGACAGGGGTAGTGTGTGACACATGAGGGAGTAAACATTTTAGACGGGAAACATGTTGTGGAATCTGAGGTGCATGTGCCTCTAGACAGCAGCAGCATGACTGAGATCCCCACCCATGGATAGTAAGCACTGCTCCTATACTGACCTGAAGGTGGCTGTGCTGGAGGCTAGGCAGTGGGGCCAGTAGGCTCCACCAGGTTGTCCATTCTGCCCTCAATCTGGTGCAGGTGACATTCATAGCTACTATGAATAATCCTGCACACCATGGCTGGTAGTTGATCCTGGGTGACAACCCCCCTCTGCCCTCGATCCTGGGGGAATGGACCCCATCATCTGAGGAGGTTCCAACTGAAGGTGGTGCAGGGACAGCAGAGAGGGCACCCCCAGCTTGGGTCCCAGATGTTCTGGGACCCAGTCCCATGGCCATCTGAGGTAGGGTAGGTGGATCAGCTTGTTTTTACCAGGCTGAGGAGTAGTGATTCATCATTGTGACATAGCAGAAATTCCTTGAGGCTCCAAGAGCAGATTAAGATTTTTTAAACATTTATTGAATTGTACTTCTTTACACTTATAGTTGTGTTAACCAGCTAATCTACTATATTTTCACTGTTATAAAGCTTTTTTACTGTTTCACTGCATTTTTGTACTGTTTTATATTATTGTAACTGTATTTTCATTGTTAGGTACTGTTTTGTTACTATTACTGTAATTGCATTTTTATTGAATTATTTAACTGTAAACTGCTTTTTCTTTCTAAGAATTGTATTTTATGTTTTTGAGTACTCTATACTTTTCTGTGCATTTTCTGTGAGGTTTCTGTGTTCTAGTCAGGTAGCAAAGTCTGGATAGAGGCCTGCTGTATCCAGGCCTGGTTGTTTTGCCTGTTGAGTTTCCTGGGTTTCAGACAGCCATCTTACACTGGTAGGGGCTTGTTGTCTCTGTTAGTGAGAGTAACAGGGCTGCCTGACCTTCTCTACCATGAGTGATTGGTTAAAAGTGCAGTAGTTAGCAGGATTGATTATTAATTTGAGTTTCTAGATTCTTCCATCTTTTCTGGTATTTAAACCTTGTGTCTGCAGGGGGCTGTGCTTATTTTTAACCAGGCTGAGGAGTGGTACTTCATCACTTTGACATAGCAGAAATTACCTGCAGCTCCGAGCAGAATACATTTTTTACATTTATTTCATTAAATTGCACTTCTTAACACCACGGCCGGTCTTAGGCATAGGCGAACTAGGCAACCACCTAGGGTGCCGTACAGGCCAGGCTAGTAAAGGGCGCAGTTTGTCTTCATTTATTTATTTATTTTAATTAATTTACTTGTTTTATTATGCGAATGCATAATAAGAAAAGTACATTAATTAAAATGAATAAATAAACCACAGAGCGCCGGAAACATAAGCGAGCGGTGAGTGCCCTCCCAAACCTGTAGTGTGGCCAATGAACAACTTCTTTAAAAAAAAAAAAAAAAAAAAAAAAAGCTTCACTCCACCTTTCAGGAGAAATATATGCACATCATACACATGTACGTCAACACCACTGATGTAAACAAGTTCTGTGGTGGCGCGCGGAAATTAAACTAGCACTTCAAGATAGGGATTAATTCCGTGTGTATGCATGTGGCCATTTTGTTTAAAAAGGAGGTAAGTAAGTGTATTTGTGTGTGTGTCTGTGTAGTTTAAACCGGGTTACTGTATGCGAGAGAAAGTATGTATGTATGTGTATGGAATTTAAATTAGTCGTTCTGTTTGAATGAGAGAGAAAGTGCATGTGTTACTGTGTAAGAGAGTAGATGTGTGTAGGAATGGAAGGTGTGTGTCTGTGTGTTGTATGAGAGAGTACAAGTGTGTGGAATTTAAACCAGTTTAGGTTTTGTGTGAAAGAGAATGTATGTGTGTTGTTTTGTGAGACAGTAGGTGTGTTTGTGTTTATTGCTATGTGACAAAAAGCAGCTGCATGTATGCAACATACCTCTCAATTGTCCAGATAAAATTTGTAGTTCTGTGATTTGCCACTTAAGATAATTATAAATATATTATATATATATATATATATATATATATATATATATATATATATATAGTGTTTATAGTGTTTATATATATGGCGCCATTTCGGCTAAGGCTGGCCCTGTTTGGAAAGCTTTTCATGGACGTAGTTTGATGTTAGTTGAAGATTGCATTGCTTTATTTAGATTTGTGACACATTCCATTGTGAGCTGTAAATTGACTTCTGTTGGCATGATTTCTTCTCTTGTGTCTTCATGGTCTTCAGTCAGGGTTGCTGCAGCAGCCATTTTCTCGCTTTTGTTTCAAGACTTCATGTTTGTATCTTGTTGGGTAGTTTTGTTTTGTAGTTTGTTTATTTCCAGTGGCAAACCATTATATTTCCCAGTCGGTATGCAATGCTTTGCTTAAGGTACTTTCATTCGGTCATTTCCTAATAACAGTCAATGGGACTAATTGTGTAACAAAGTTAGAAGACTTTATCATTGTAAAAAAGGAAGAGCTGCCCTGTACACTAATACTGAGAGGCTAAACAAAGCATGCACCATATAGATTTGTGTTCTTTCTGCAAGCAAATTTTATGTTTCTTGGCAACAAAGAACAGTGGTTGTTTTCACTGCATAAAAAACTATAAAAAACTAAGTGCACAGGTTTCATAAGAATATATACAAGTAAAGGAAGGGCACTATATTCCTCATGTTTCCAAACATGGAGTTAATGTACAGTTCTGTAATAGCTTGATAGGATTGAACAGCTGTCTTTATAATATTTTTATAGTTATGATTTCAACACATTGTAGACCTAAATACTTTATAAAGTGATATTCACATAGATGGACTTCATAATTTTAACTGTTGTTTAGCATATTTATGTATGGCTTAATCTTGTTGACATTAACCTATAAGTTATCCAGCACCAAACACTGAGGTACATCATGCTCACTAGGCACACAAGGTATGCAGGATAGAGATTTCCTTAAGAACAAGATGCAACCTGCTGTGTTGGGCCTCTTAACACCCCTGGACTGGTGTTATTTATATAATAACACACACCCTGTTGGGCATTATTGCTTGCATAGAGAATCATCAGTAACCCTATGTAGAAGATTCTACAGGAATGTGAAGTGAACTAATTGGCTCTCTCAGAGAGTAGCTGATGCATGGAATAGACTAGCAAACTATATTAAAGCATGCACTAGTTTTGATATTTTTAAGAACAGCCTGAGCACTTATGGGAACAACTGTTTCGGTATATTGGGAGGCTAGAAGGGCATTATTGCCCATGTGTGAAATATTTGTATGTATGGGTTTCCTTCCATAATCCACTGCCATGTTGGCAGATTAAGTGATGACACTAAGTTTTCCTTAGGTTTGTGTGTGAATGTCAATACGTATGCATATGTACCATATGATGGGGGACTGACTTCAACAGTTGGATGACTTCTTGCCTTGTGTCATTGCTTACAAAGATGGCTTGCAGCCTCATGGCCAGGAGGAGAATGAAACTGGGTATACAAAATGGATGACTAGACCGTCATCATTGTTCTGCAGTTTAGTTTAATTTTTTAAGCACCATGGAAATTTGTTGGACTGTGTGTGCTGTAAACAGTGGTTGTGGTGTCTTTAGCTGGGAAACTTGTTGGGAGTGTATGTGTGTTATAATGTGTGCTATAAACAGTGGTTGTGGTGTCTTTATCTGGTTTAAAAAATGTGCTTCTAGCTTAAGATAGCAAGTGGCACCTGTTTGGGTGAGGTTTCCAGTGCTTGGCCTTAGCCTGCAAACAGAAACCTGATACCAAGTAACCATTTTCAGTGGGGGAGAAAGTTAAAACCTTGACTTAAGATCAGCAACCTAGATTCCAGCCCACTCGTCCTAGTGGTAGACTGGCAGTTTGGCCCATTGTACAGCTGACATCTAATGAATGCTTAGAAAAGTGGAATTACAAGCACTGTCTGTAGCAGAACATAATTGAGCGCATATGGGCACACGTGTGAATCTGTGTGTGTGTGTGTGTGTGTGTGTGTGTGTGTGTGTGTGTGTGTGTGTGTGTGTGTGTGTAAGCATGCACACATATAGCATATAACATATACCACTGGATTAGTACTGTAGGGTTGTTAGCTACCATGCAAGAAAAATTAGGAAACATGAAGAAAATGTCCTTTTCTCTGCTGGATGGTAACCATAAATTTCAGCTCTCACTTGTCTTTGCCTGTGTTCTTAGCTGGCAGAAAGAAAGAAAAAAATGAATAGGCCTTTGGGGATGGGTGGACTTGATCACTTATTTGGACAGAGAATGCTTTTGTAGGGGACCAGGCCCTCCCTGCACCCCCAACATTCCCTGCTAATTATATTTACTAAGTCTGAGATAGCGCTACGTTGGAGACTATGTTGGAGATAAGGCACAGTCCCCAAGTCCCACTGTACCATGATCTTAGTGTAATGCTGTTTGTTTTCCAGAGCTGATTTTGAACATTTCAAATAGTTGCTCTTATGGTTTTGACCATGTAAATTTCAAATAAATGCAATAGACTTGATTAAGTATACTAAAGAAATATATAAATAATAATAACTGAGTTGTAAAAAAGTAATGGGGACGTGAACATTTACAGAAACAGAGAATGAATATTTAATAAGGGATATTAGAGTAGAAGTGATGGAAGATATTAAGTACGTGAATGTCAGTTTGTCACCTGGTATAGATGGCCTTGATTACGAATTTTATAAAGAAATGAGTAAATTTCAAAAAGTTGTATCTGTAAGGGTTACAAATGAATGGCAAAAGTAAGGTTTTGAGAAAAGTAAGGTTTGTGAGAGGGTGATAAAGTTGATTCGTAAGGAAGGAAAAAAAGAATGTTTAAATAATTGGAGACCAACATGGCTGGTTTTAGGCAACAGCTAACCCAGCATTTGCTGGGCAACCCCTGATCCTAGAGAGGACAACCAAAGCAACTTATCTTATTCTGATATTTTGTTACATGTCTGTGAAACCAATAAAAGCTAGTACAAAAATAGCACATTCACAATGATGCAGTTCCATACATACATTGTCATACTATTCCAGACACAGCTGAGACCCCAAACAATGTCTAAACAGCAAACTCTGTGCTGGGTGAATAAGACTGTAGAAAGCGGGAAAGAGTAAGCAGAGAAACAGACAGAAGGACAATGAGAAGGAAAGAGTGATATGCAGTAGGGGAGGAGATGAATTTTCTTGTGGGACAGGTGCCCTTTTATAAGAAAAACAGAGAGGGTAAGTAGCATGAGGGTGGTGTGGATAGGAAAAAGGATATAGTGATGGCAGCAACAGCAGACAAACAAACATGCAAAAGGGCAGCAGGCACTGAATTTATAGTAAAACATTAAAATGTAAAGTTGTTTGTCAATTGCAACCTCTTCATTATTTACAGATTTCTTTAATGTAGAATTATTCAGATGGTTTTATTTTTGCAGAGATTGTGTGTATCAAGTGATATTGGTGGATTGTAATTACAGAAGATTTGAGTGGCCTTTTATGGTTGAAATTTTCTGAAATGGGTAGTTAATTGATTCATACATTTTGTTTCATTGCTTATTAAAAGAATTTAAAACCCATTCTAACAAGTGGTGCTGTATTATACAAGGAATAGAATTTAATACAGTCAGGAAGATGAATAAAAAAAACAAATACGTGTATGCATGGCCCTAAAAAATGTGTGAAAGTAGTCTGTTATGAAAACAGCTCAAAGGTAAACTTAATCCTCCACTAGCCAGATGCATTTTCCATGAATCTGGGTTTTCATGCTATTTTAATGAGTATGAGTTTCAAGGACAGAGAAGTTTACAGCTCATGCTAAATCTGTATTTATTGCGAGACTGCATTGTTTGTTTAGCAAATGGCTATCTGTGTTTGTGTTATTTTATTTCAGTATATCTGTAAATATTGTGTGTTATGTCACAGTGGTACTGCGGTAGCATTGTTACCTCACAGCAAGAGGTTCTCCCATTCGATTCTCGGCTTGGCTTTGGAGTGCCTTCTGTGTGGAGTCTGCATGTCTTCCCCATGGTTGGGTAGCATTCCAAAGACATGCGTGCGTAAATGGGCATGCCATTGTTGAAGGTTGGGTGTCGAGCTGGCACCTTGGCGTTTTGTAAAAATCTACTGCCAATCATTAGCGGTCCAGAATTCCGCTGTGGCGACCCCTTACCTGGAAAAAGCCGAAAGACAAATATCTGCAAACATTGCGGAAGTAAATAAGAAAACAGTATGCACACTGATAGATTTGAACAGTGTGTATGGTAACTGGTGAGAAATAGCCAAGTAATGGAACACTAGAATGGCTGGGAAGGGGGCTGCTGCTGGAGGGTAGAGATTGCTGCAACAGGGGTTACTCGGGGGGGGGGGGCAAACTATTACCTTGTTAGGGCCCTATTTGACTATGATCCAGTTCTGGTATTTAAAGTAGGAAATAAGTACACAAAGGTAGTTGCAGTTTAACTACATTACAAGGTATATTTTTCTTCTTATGCATTTAAATGATTTAAGGAAATTACTGGAGTGGCTTTCTTGGGGAGTGACCTACCTGTGGGTGTGGCTCAAATAAGGTTGTTTTGTGAGTATGTTGTGGGTAGGGCGTAAGGGGGCGCCGGAGCACTACTTCGCCTAGGGCGCCATTTCAGCTAAGGCCGGCCCTGCTTAACACTTATAGTTGTGCTACACAGCTAATCTACTACATTTTGTACTGTTATAAAGCTTTTTTTTACTGTTTCACTACATTTGTTGTACTGTTTTACAATGTTTTAATTGTATTTTCATTGCTAGATAGTGTTTCATTACTGTAATTGCATTTTTATTGAATTACTTAATTAAAAATTGCTTTTTCATACTGAGAACTGTATTTTCCATTTGTTTGTGCTCTATCTGTGTGTTTCTATGCATTTGCTGTGAGGATTTTGTGTTCTAGTCAGGATAGAGGCCTGCTGTATCCAGGCCTGGTTGTTTTGCTTGTTGAGTTTCCTGTGTTTCTGGAAGCCATCATATGCTGGTAGGGGCTTGCTTTCTCTGTTAGTCAGAGTAACAAGGCTACCTGAACTTCTCTAGCATGAGTGATTGGTTGAAAGTGCAGGGGCTAGCAGGACTGGATTGTAATTAGATCTTTTAGATTCTTCCATCTTTTCTGGTATCCAAACCCTTTGTTTGCAAGGGTGTTGCACTTGTTTGCTCATTGTGCACTACCACTTCCCTGTTTTAACCCATTGCAAGGTATCTCAGTTGCATTTTTCCTTATCAGCACTCCTGTGTAAGTGATGCCCTCCCTTGCAACTACTGTGCTGATTTTATCCAACCCTAATCACACCTATAGGTACTCTATTTTGATAGTACCCACTCTACCATCCTTGACATCTCTTCCACAGATTCTAACAACCATGGAGGGACAATTTTTATGTGGTTTCTCCTGCTAGTCTGGTTGATATGGGCATCATGAGACAATTTAGCAACTGCCTCATATACACTGACAACCCTCTTCTTCTACCACCTAGGAACACAATATGTGAGAGATGTAATTACATTAAGAACCTAGAAACCTTGCTGTCTCAATTACAAGCCAGTACATCTGGCACTGAGAAAGTTGTCTGCAGAAACACCACACCTCTAACACCACCCATACCTGTATAGTACATTCTTACATATTTGGAGGTTCTCAAAAAAAAAAAAAACAAATGTAAACAAAAGAGACCTCTGAGGCAAAAGCATATACGCACATCATAATCCACCACACCAGGCACCACATATAGTACACATGCCTGTGTCTCACAGTCTCTAAAGTCCAGTCATAAACCCAACATACTAGTCATTGGAGACTCTATTGTGAGACACACAGATGTGCCCTTCACTAGGCTAGACAAGGGAAAAGTCACGATAAGTTGCTTGTCAGGTGTTAGAATCTACCATATCACTCACGTACTCAAGTGTCTGAACAACAGGTACTGTTATGGCTTTGTCATAGTCCATGTTGGTGTAAATGACTTGAGATATACCTCTCTGGACTATATGAAGAGAGACATGATTGAGCTCACTGAATATGTGTCCCAGGTAGGTATGTCCCTAGCCTTAAGCAGCATCCTTCTGTCACCCAGAATGATTAACTTTAACAATTGGCTTAGTTTCGGATGTCATTACAAGGGGACCCAGTACTTGACAGCCTGGGAAGACATGATTGACAGACCATGATGCTTTGCCAGAGATGGCTTCATTTGTTTCCCTTAAGCTTCAGGCTTCTGGCAAAGGCTCTTGCCTCCCACATAGTGCCTTTTTAGGCAAAGTCATGAGGACAAAATTACCAATGTGGAAAAATTCTTCTAAACAAAATTTATAGGTCATACTGTTAAATGCTAGGAGTCTTAACATGAAACTGCACTCATCGCAAGCATTCCTCACCCTGGATGATGCTGACATTTGTGCAGTCATTGAAATTTGGTTCAAAGCTGTGGAGAGTGCCCTAGCCTTACCAGGTTACTTGTCCTACCATACTTTCAGACCCCAAATGGAGGGCTACAAAGCCAAAAAAGGTGGAGTTTCAATATTTATCAAAGACATACACCCCTCCAGGCTGATCAAACAGTATTATGCACAGGAGATGCTCCAGGTGCAGTTAATTGTTGACAAAACACCTATTTAAATCATAGCTAGTTACAGACCCCCAACCATACCTCAGGAGGCCCACTCCACCAATCTGGACTTACTTGAATCCATCAAGATTCAACCCTCTACCCTGCTCCTCGGTGGCTTTAACTACCCAACCATAGAGTGGAAGACCTATTCTAGCTCATACATGAATGCCTGGAGATTCCTCGACTTCATCAATCCAATGCATTGAATTAGCTGGTCGACACCCCACAAGAGGTAAAAATATCCTGGACCTGGTAGTAACCAACATGAGTAGCCACTGTAGTACCCCTACAGTGTCATCTTCCTTGGTAAGATCTGACCATAAAGCAATCACTTTTGAAGTCACCATTTCCCCTGCCACCCCCCTTTGCCAGGGTGGAACAAAAATATTTTCCAAAGCTGACTACAACCTCCTGAGAGCAGGTATAAGCAGCTTCACAACCACCATCCCTTCAGATGGAGCAAGCAATAATGTCCAAGCCTACACCAAAAAACTATATCAGCGCCTGTATAGCTGCATGGACTCAGCAATATCTGACAGGACCAAATCATCGTCTTCAAGGAAGAATAGATCTGTCTGGTGGATAGCAGCAAGAAATAGGCTCTACAATAAAAGGAAAATAAATTGCTGTCCAGGACAAGAAGGAGCAGGTGCCAAGTTGGAAGCAATCTCTCCTTTGTCTGAACAAGCAAATAAGGTCACTGGTGAAATCCTCTAAGTCTAACTTTGAGTCCACATTGGCCACATCCACTAAGGACAATCACAAGGCCTTCTTTGCATACATCTGCAATCTCAAAGGTAACTCCCAAACCTGCTCTGAATTGGTGGTCAAGAATACCACATACACAAAAATGCCATAGATATAGCCAACCTGCTGGGAGACAAGTTCAGTGAAAACTCCCCTTGTCCCCCCATCAGTAAACCAGGACATTCCCAGCACCTGCCCCCCTCTCCTCATCACCAGGGAGCAGGTCATTAATGCCCTCTCAAAGACAAAAAATACAACCAGGGAGCAGGTCATTAATGCCCTCTCAAAGGCAAAAAATACAGCTTCCATGGGACCCGACAACATCCTTGGCTGTGTCCTACATGAACTCAGGTAAGAGCTTTCAGCGCCAATAGGTACCCTATTCAGCCAAAGCTTGTGCGCCAGCTTCATCCTAGCAGAATGAAGGACCACCACTGTCATCCCTCTACTTAACGTTGTAGAAATCCACCAACCCAGGCAGTTATAGTCCCATCAGCCTAACTAGCCTGATCTGCAAGGCCACGGAATCCATTATCATAGATCTTATAAAAGGACATTGGCAACCTCCAAATGCTTGATCCCATACAGTTTGGTTTTGTCAAAGGGAGATCATACCTGTTAAACTTAATGGCCTTCTTCAAAAGAGTCACCAAAGCCATGGATGAGGGGGAAACACTGCACACCACCTACCTTGACCTAGCCAAAGCCTTCGACACTATTCCCAACTTGGGCATAATAGATAAACTCTCCCAACTATCCATCAGCCCATATGTTACCAGATGGTTAGCTAACTGGCTCACTGATAGAACCTACTCAGTCAAAACAGGGGAAGCCATCTCTAGTAGTAGACCCATAACAAGCATCATACCCCAAGGATCGGTCTTGGGGCCTCTGCTGTTTGGGATATACTTTTCTGAAGTGCAAGCCAAAACCTGTAGTCTGTGGCTGACCATGTTTGCAGATGACTGCAAGCTGGGCACTGTCATAAATTGCCCTAGTGATGTAAACATCCTCCAAGAGGGCCTTAACCAGACTAATGACTGGTGCCAGAAGCATAGTCTCAAATTGAATGCCAAGAAATGCATCATTATCCCCTTTGGGGAAAATGGTGTCCCCACTAGTTTTCACATTAATAACAACATACTAAGCATGCAATCACTTGTGAGGGACTTGGGCACCCAGGTTGATATACTTCAAACATCAAGTAAAAGCTGAAATAAAGACACTCAAAAAAGCCAGCTGTACCACGTAGATCTATAGTTCACTTTATTCTTCTGGTACCTCGGATTGTCGCCTTCTCAGGAATAATTCATTAATACAAACTGATCTAATTTATACAAAAAAGTGCCCCATCCATCAAGTATATAATCAATGTACTAATTGATACACAATTAACCACTTATTAAACCTTTTAATAATACACTGTTAAGCAATCTAATATTTGCTTGTAATTCTATACAATTTCATCATCGTACACAACAATACACATTTATTACACAATATATAAAATACTGAAAATCATCTATAAAGTTAAATTACTATCCAAGTTCATTCCCCTTGGAAAAAGTGTTCTATAATTAATAATCATCCTGCACTCCAGTCTGTTCAATTCTTCCCTGAAATTCCCCCCTTTTCCCAAAATTGGCTGGGCCAATACACTAAAAAACAGAGAATTCCCTGATCCCCCATGCACAGATATAAAATGATTGGCTACTGGACTATTTACATTTTGTCGCCTAATATCACCCAAATGTTCCATTATTCTCACCTTCACCTTTCTCTTAGTTTGCCCAATATACCATCTAAAATTTTAACATCCACACTCAATAATATAAACAACCCCCAGGGAGTTACAATTAAAAGATTCCCTAGTCTTGTATTTCCTGCCATTGATCTTTCATCCATTTAGATCTTTTACACTATCACATATTGAACAGTTACCACATGCACAGGTCCCCACTCTGCCACCTAGTTTGTTTCTAATCCCGTCTCCACTTAGCATCTCTTTCAAATTACTATAGCTACCATATGAAAAGGTGATATGGTTTGGAAATAAATGTCCAACAGTTAAATCCTCACATACCATGTACCAGGATTCCCTAACTATCCTTTCCATGTTTCATGAAAATGGGGAAACTTTTGTCACAAAAAATAATTTACCCTTATCAGCTTTACTCTGATTTAATCTCACACCTCCATGATCTTCACCAAATCCACCACAATATTTTTATAAGGTCTCCTATCATTTCTCAAGACCCTATTTCTTGCCTCCATCAAAACGGGGTCTGAATAACCACATGCAATCAATCTGCTCTGAACCTCATTCAGATGTGCATCCCGTAATGATTCATTTGAAGTTTTGTTTTGTTTGTCTTTTGGCTTTTTCCCAGTAAGGGGTCGCCACAGTGGAACTCCGGTCCACTAATGATTGGCAATAAATTTTTACGAAACACTGAGGTGCCAGCTCAACGCCCAACCTTCAACGAAGGCACACCAATTTATGCACACATGTCTTTCGAACGCTACCCAACCACGGGGAGGACATGCAGACTCCACTCAGAAGGCACTCCCAAGCCAAGCCAAGAATCGAACAGGAGAACCTCTTGCTGTGAGGTAACAACGCTACCACCATACCACCGTGGCAGCCAATCATTCATTTGAAGTATTGTGGTAAATTCTCCTAAATTCCCCATAAGGCAAAGATTTGATCGAATGGGGGGGTACATACTATCTGCATACAAAAATGTAACTGCCATGGATTCCACATCCAAAAATGTCATGGTTCCCATATTTAAATGGTGTGAGAATTTTAAACCATGAGTGGTATTATTAATATGCTCCATAAATTCCAAAAAAAAACCTCTCTGGTCACCTTTGCAAACGAAGATCAAATCATCAATAAGCCTTCTAAAATATACTACTTTGTTAGAAAAGTACTGATTAAAATGCACAAATTGCCTCTCAAATTCTCCCATATAAAAGATGGCGGAAGTTGGGGTGTTTGAGGCCCCCTTTGTTGTTCCTCATTTTTGCAAAAAAATCCTTTTCCCCCCTCTAAAATAATTATGAGCGAGACAAAATTCCAATAATGACAATAGATAAGAAGTTTGGGACCCTCCCCATAATTTTATCCATAGCTTCCAATCCCTATCAAATCTCGATGTTAGTATGCAAAGAACTCACATCGACAGTAACCCAAAAATAATCCTTCTGCCATTTTAACAATTTTAAACTCTCACACAATTCCCCTGTATTTTTGATGTGGGAAGGGACCTTCAACAAATATTTTTTAAACTGAAAATCCAAGAACATACCCACTTTTTCTAAATAAGAGCCAATTCCAGATATTATGGGTTTACCTGGGGGATTGGGCAACTTTTTATGGATTTTGGGAATAGCATAAAATTTAGGGTCCTTAGGATCATTTACAAGAAGTTTTTTCACATCCTTACCTTTCAAAAAAATCAAACCCTTCCCCTCTTTCTAACAGTTCATATAACTCCAAATTAAACTGTTTAACTGGGTTGTTTGCAAGCTCTACATAACTATCAGCATCAGCAATCAACTGGGTTACCATTTCATTGTATTATTTACTATTCATGATTACCCAGTTACCACCCTTACCAGACTCTTTAAAAACATATTCATTGAGCTGTGAACATACTTCCTGTAAGTCTAGCCATTCATCTTTTGTCAAATTGTACTCTTTTTTCAAACTCAAAAACTTATAAAATTCATATTCGACTTTTCTACACAACATACTTTCAAACATGTTAATAGCTAAGGAATTTTTTGGTGGCATAAAATTGCTTTTTAAAGACAATGAGGGGACACATAATTGACTAGAAATTGTAAAGAATGCTTCATGTGTCAACTCATGCTGCTTGCAAACAGCACAATCCAATGTTTGTATTTCCCCAACATCATTTTTCCTTACATCCATTAATTCTAAAAGCGAGTTGGTTTTATACAAACTCAAATCTAACAAGACATCATCATCATCATCATCATATCCATTTTTGTCCTGGTTACATTCAATTTTATCCTGAAAAAACCCTTTTAAATGTCCCATTTTACATCTAGTATTATGTCTGCCAGGCATGGAATTCTTGTTGTGATGAATTTCGCCCCTTTGAATAGCACTCTTTTGACATTGTCTGACAAAATTAAATGAGACGAATTAATAATTTGTAACTGTTCAATTGTCTTTTCAAAGCCAGTCACTTCATTATATGCAGGAAGGCCTACCCAAATGTTTGTTAAATCAGTAGCATTCCTTATCTCTTGTACTTCCCTCTGCCCTTTCTGTTGTATTTGCGAGGTTGCCCCAACTTCAGGGAATGTATTTGACTTGCTGCATTTTTTTCAATGTTGGCCACTTTTCCCATTTGTATATCCTCGAATGAGATACTTTTTCGTGCTAGAGCAAGTCTCCCCTGAAGACACTGAAGAGTCATATCTTTCTCTGAACTCTGAAGCACTTCTCCTGACCTTCAACCTGCTGGAATGTCTCTTGCATTGCCAGGAGTACACTGTATTAATTTCAAAATCATGGATGTCTTGATTAAGTTTTTTTCTTTTTTCATTCCAAAATGTTATTCTCTGCTTGCTGCACTTTTAGTTTTTATATCATTTATCGACTCTCCGTATTTAACATCAGATACCTCATGCATTAAAGCATCCTCTACCTCCATTATTTCTCTACCCAATTTAGCCATTGCTCTTAAATTGCATTTTATCAAGATCTGGAGCAAAGTCACAGTACAATTAAGTGCAGCCTGTCTCCATTCATCCAACAAATCTCAAAGGTAACTCCTTGATAGCAACCTGATTTTTGACCACCATATTGCCTCCATTGTATGAAAGGCTTTCTACATGGCCCAACTCATAAGTAAGGTTATTTCATTCATTAACAAGGAGGTCATAATATCCCTGTATGCCTCCCTTATCAGACCCATTATCGAGTACAATGCCCTCTTCGGAATGTACCTTGCCAAGCACATGCAGTAGTTGGAGAAACCACAGAGGCTTCTGACCAGGAAATTCCAGGGTCTCAAACACCTATCCTATACAGATAGGCTAAAAGCCCTGTCCCTCTACTCAGTCTCATACAGACTGCTCAGAGGTGAGCTGTGTCTGGCATACAATTCCATCTCAGACTCAGCCTTGATGGAGTTCCTGTATATCCGCAAGCCAGTCTCCACTAGCGCAACCTGCATGCAAGGCCTCAACATGGTCTGTGACATTAATGGAACTTGGTGGGATAGGTATGTGTCCCAACAACTCCCCCATCTGTGGAATAGACTCCCTCTCCATGTCAAGCAGTGTACCTCACTAACCCTCTTTAAGAGGAACCTGGATGGGAAACTGAAAATATACCCCTGGGATCCTACCTGTGTCCCTGCTGGACAGGGAAAACAGGTGCTGAAATAAAAGTAAAAATCCTCTCTCTAAGCACAAAACTGTCAGTGAAAAGTGAAAAGTGAAAAGCAACTAAAGTAAGAGCACTGACAGTACCACAGCTGGGAAATGTATTGCAAAAATAAAGAAAAAATCAAAACACAGTAACAAAGAATAAATCCTTACAAAACAGTGGTAAGCGCTTTCAGGGATCTACCCCTTCATCAAACAACTTGTCTGATGAAGGAGTAGATCCCTGAAAATGCTTACCACTGTTTTGTAAGGATTTATTCTTTGTTACTTTGTTTTGATTTCTTCTTTATTTTTGTAATAAATTTCCCAGCTGTGGTACTGTCAAAACAGGCACTGACTTTGAGGGAACATGGTGAAATTCTTGGCTAGGCTTATAAGGGCCTCCAGACCAATAGCCTAGTATCATCCTATCAACCTATGAACCAGCCTACCCTGGCATGCTGTGGTCACGCAGGTAAACCAATACATATAGGTGAGTTATGAACAAAACCATTGTTAGTAATAACAGCATGCCAGAACATTGGAAATAACCCCATTACAGTTCAATGCATATTATGTGAAACACAACAATAAATAACAGAACAGTCAGTATATTAAAAGCATTCCAGTAACAGTTACAGCATAAGGCCAACAGAATTGATAATTCAGCAAGATATGTTAATATGCAACCATAACAATGCATAATATTAATAAAACACATGCCTCAAAATTAAGTTTATGGAACGACATATGTTAATAGTAAACCATAACCAACATATAACACAAATAAATATATAAAGATAAGGGGTGGGAGAGGGAGAGAGAAATAGTCTATTAATGCCATTATAGGCTATATAGTCGACAACAGTAATGCTATCTACTCTACAGGTCTGTCCTTTCTTTATGTGTAAATGTGCCCTATAGCTGCTGTAGCATATACATACCTCTCAAGATATCTGCATGGGAGACTATGGGCCAAACAGTAACACCTGCAGGTACACAACTGTAAAGAAGACTTGCACATCAGGTGGACCTATATAATTACCATGGTGTACTGGGGACTGATGTACATGTAATCATGTCGATGATATATCTGTGATTGAGGGATTATGCAACAGTAATTACATTTTGTGACAGCGTGACACTTGAGAGACATGCATGTGTACAGTAAAGAGAGTACACAACTGTCATGCCTTGCTTGGCAAGTGTGGGGATAGAACCCAATAGCAGTGACTGCAGGGACATGTGCATCACATGTATTAATTGACTGCAGCAACCTTTACAAGACACTCCAGGCATACAGCTATACCAAGATTACACATGCTATTTATTTTCTTTAATTTATTTTATTATATTTTATTATTATTTAAAGCATTTCCTGTATTTTATGCATTAATAGCACATTGGTGGTAATGACTTTAACAGTCTGTGACATCTGAACAAACAATTATTTACACATAGTATGAGCTATCTCACCTATTTATCTGTAGTTCCTGTGGAGTGAATGATATCTGTAATCAATACATGTAATCAATACGTGACTGATACTGTAATATTACTGGCAGGCATGAGGATAGAACCCAATAACAGTGACTGCAGGGGACATGTGAGTCAAATGTATTAATTGATTGCAGCAACCTTTACAAGACAATCCAGGCATACAGCCATAACAAAAGTACACATGCTATTTCTTTTATGTTAATATATTTTATTATTATTGCACATATTTCCTTTATTTCATGCATTAATAACACATTCGTGGCAATTATTTTAACAGTCTGTGACATCTGAACAACCAATTATTCACATATAATATGGACTACCTCACCCATTTACCAGTAGTCTCTGTAGAGAGAATATCTGTCATCATAACATATCTGACTCCGTAATCTTTTTCAGTAAATAGCATTGGATTCAAACCCTGGTCTGTGTGTGGCAAAATGTACTTCATACACAGCATTTAACAAACTGAGCTACTGAGTCACTGCTGATATCTGACTGACTGATATTTACCTAGAATTCACCTGGAAACAAAATATGACCTGGTACTAGTACTACAGTGTTATAGTACACTGCAGTGACAGTTAAACACACATGCATGAAATGCAATCATGTCAGAGATACTAGGTAACCTATACATTAAAATGCAGGTGTACACAGTATATTGTTACTGGGTTAACATATCAGCTCTAATTTCCCAAGTATTGCACAACAGTCTATTACAGATACCTTCATGCATTTACTGGAATAGTTTTGAGTTTTTCTTGCATAACAGTTGGCATTATGCAGCTGTAATTCCTCAGTTATTGCACTACAAATGTTTTGTACATAAATGGTTCATGCTGTACTTTTTCTGTCTTATTTGACTATAGATAGCATAATACAGCTGTACTCACCACACTCATGGCGCAACCTGGCCAGGCACCCTTCATTGCCCCTCAATGTTACAAGCTCTCACCTCTGCAGCTGTTGGGAGAGAAGCAAACTATTATGCATACCAGTTTATCAGACATTCAAGATTAAATATTGGGGAAACACAGGTAAACATACTTACACACGTGTGGAACATTGCCTGCCCAGAATTAGACCCAGGCATCCAATAGAACCTTCTTCCTTCTTTTCAGGTCATCATGGTGATAATGACACTGATAACCTATGCGGGGGATACCAGTTGCACTGGTGAGGTCCCTTGCCAGCCAGTCCCAGCCCTTCACTTTGTACTCTGAGCCCCGGTAACCTCCTTGCATGAGACAGTCTTCATGGTTTTTCACTAGGTGTCCAACCATGACCCTGGACTCCTCAATGTTCCACTGCTGTGCCCAAAAGTGCGAAGCCTCTCCAACACCTGCCATTATATCCTTCAGAGACAGAACTCCAACAGATTATGGGTGTATTCCCACCTTTTGGGATTAATATAGAGCTTTTTCCCACTTTTACTCCCCATTGGGCAATTTTTAAAAATGTGGTGCATCAATTGGCACCGCTCAAACCAGAGCAGCTGAGTAGTGCTTAAACTGGCAAAGCTTAACAATGCTTAGCAGTGCACAAAACAGCTAAGCATAGCCAAGCGGTGCCAAGCAGTGCCTAAAAAGTGATTGTTTAATCAGTGCTTATCATGGTTTAGCAAGGCTTAGCAGAGCTTAGCTGAGTGTAGCAAATCATGATTTAAAAATAATCTGCATAATTTATATTGCAAAAAATAATTGCTTAATTTCCCTTCCATGCATTAAAACCCCGCACCTACTGCACATAAGGCTATGTGGATATGTGGAATGCTGCTATGCTTTTACATATATCTCTAAGCCATGTTTAAGATCTGCTAAGCACCATGCCACACCACACAAACTCACTAAGCAATGCTTAAACTTGACCTTTGAATCAAAAAATAAATGCATCCGGTTTCTATTTTTAGATGTCTGGCTCATGTCAATTGCTGTGTGCTGTGCCGCACTGTCCAAACGTAATAAATAAATAAATAAAAATTAAATACATTGATATCATGTACTTGGACAGTGCAGTGGGTGTGGTACTCATCTGCAGACACAGTTAGTCACACACTCCCTACACTGATTCAGTAACCATGTTCCATGGCTCTCCATCAGCAATGTTCCATCATTAATATGCATGGTGCGCTACTGAGGGGGAACCATGTACATGGACACTGTGCCTTCCATGTAGACTCCAGACTATGCCTACACTGATTTTATTATATATGGGGTAAATGTTGCACAGATTAAAAATAAGGCTAACAAAATAATAGGGTTGTTACTTATATCCTTAAACTCCAGGGATGTTACTGGTTTATGTAATTTGTTCAAAACCTTAATCTGACCTATTCCTGAAATTAACACCATCTCTTTGAATAACAGAATTGTTTTCTGTCAGCACTAATTGCTCAAGGTCAGTTCTGTTTCAGAGGCATGAACTAAAAAAAAACACTGAAGCACTGCTGGTGATTCCCTGCTGGGTGAGAAAACCTATTTTTTGTCTGTGATTAATAGAGCTGCTTTCTGATATATGTTGCCTTTTGTTTTCTGTTTTAAGAAATCTGGTTGGCCTTGTCTTTTTGTTCTATATGAGAGGTAGACACTTAAATTATCTAGACTGCACATTTCACTTTTTTTTCATTGGTTAAATTGTCTCTTGAGTGATAATTAAATACTCAGTGAAATTTGAGGCTTTTGTATTTGTCTGTAAAGATCTGAAGCCTGCATAAACTAAAGCACTGCTAGTGATTCCCTGCTGATTGAGGAAACCTATATTTTTTGTCTGTGAGTTACAGAACTGGTTTTTGATACCTACTCCATTTTGTTTAATTTTTAAAGACATCTGCTTGACCTAGTATTTTTATTCTATGTGAGAGGTAGACACTTAAATTACCTAGGCTGCACATTTCACGTATTTTTGATTGGTTAAATTGTCTCTTGAGTGATGCTTAAATACACAGTGAAATTCTGGGCCCTTGTCTTTCTCTGAAAAGATTTGAAGCAACATTTCGTACTGTTTAAGTTTGTTTGTGGTAGCATTTCAATCTGAATGCTGCTTTAATTTGCTTTGACAATGAGAGTACTGGGATTATTCATCTAGTGGCCGTTGGTGTTTACCTGGTCTATCTGAGGTGGGATACAAATAAAAAGACTCAAGTATTTTTTTGTACTTTTCATCACTTGATTTGCACTGTTCTGATACCTATATAACATGGACTAGATTCAGTAAACACAAAAAAAGGAAAAAGCGCACCAAAGTAACCACACTTTATTAGGTCTCCAAAGAAAGCCACAAATAATCCAACCAGATATAAACGCTTTAAAAACATACAATGCGTTTTCGTCCACTAAACAGTGAGACTTCATCAGACAGTTTAATAAAACTTAATTAATCTTTATATAGTGAGATTTAAAATCAACTGACCATTAAAAAACTTTTGCATTCTGGCTAAGCCAATAAAAATAGTGGGGCTCATTAGAAAGAGAAGATTTAAATGAAATAGGTAATGTTAAAACATTTTCAAGATTACAAACTTTAAACACAATTAATCATACTGCTCTGGAATAAATTAATAGTTTAATAATTTAAACGCATAATAAATAAGTAAAATATAGTGAAAGCTTCAGTGCATGGATAAGATGAGGTATGTATACTTAGGTAATGTTGTTTTGGTTGGGGACTGTGTTTAATGCAATGGCACCACCTACTGTTCTTTTTGAGTTATTACATGTATAGTTTATATTTTTCCTGCCCTTAGTTTCAGTACAGGGGATAAAGAAATGCATTCATTAAGGCCAGGCTGTTTCGTGGCTTCTAATAAAATTTGCCACCATAGTTCTTTAAACTCAAGCCATTCTTCCCAAGGGCCACCTCTCATTTCTTTGTTCACCTGCTCCAACACAAAAAACGAAAATTTGGAATCTTTGCAAACTTTAGTGTGTTTGTATAAGGCGTTCGTTTCTTTTTTCTTGAGTATTTCATACAGGTGTTCATATATTCTTCTTTTCAATATCCTTTCTGTTTTTCCAACATAGAATGAATTGCAGTTGGAGCACGAAGCCATATATACTACACCCTGGGATTCACAATTGTGCTGTCCTGTGCTGTGTATATTCATGCCTCTAGCTTCTAGAAATATCTCTTTTTTGTTAGCGATATATCGACACTGTTTACAGCGTCCACATTGATAAGTGCCATTATTGATGTTTCTTGTACCTGTCTTGTTATTGGTATCATTAATTTTGTTGTTTTCTAACAATTTTATAATGCTGTGTGCATTCTTGTAGACTGTTTTTGGAATCCTTTCCTTTATATTCGGAATATCCGAAAAGGTAATGAATTTGTCCCATTCTGTTTGGAATATTCTTCTTACCTAAGAATTGAATAAATTGAATTCTAGAACTAGGGCTGATTGGTATTCAGATTCTTCTTCTTTGTTATTCTTGTTAGTGGTAGAGTGATTCCCAGGAGTGTCGGTTATTGAAGTAGAATTTGTAGTATTGATCATATTACCCTTTATAGGTTTAAATTTTGTTAGTCTGTTTTCCTCAACCTCTTTTCTTATATCTTTAATGAAGTCAGGTGGGTATCCTCTAGCGCAAAACATGCCTTCCAAGGTATTGCACTCAAAAAGAAAGTCTTCATCTCTGCTGGTCATGCGACACCCTCTGACAAATTGTCCCTTGACAATGTTCCTTTTGCAATGTGGAGGGTGTGCGCTATTGAAGTGTAAAAAGGAGTTGCAAAAGGTGCTTTTCCTAAAAACTTTGGTTTCCAGATCTCTATTGTTTTCATTCTTGTACACTTCAATGTCCAGGTATTGCAACCTATCGGTTGATGTTGAGTGCGTAAACCTCAGGAAGTTGGTGGTGTTGTTGATATACTCAAGAAATTCATTTAATTTCTCATAGCCTCCTGTCCAGAAAATTGCAATATCATCCAGGTAGCGTCTGTATAGAGACCAGTATCTTTGATATTCTGAATTCAGGATGAAGTTGGACTCCCATCCTGCCAGTACAATGTTGGCGTAGGTGGGTGCGCATGCCGCACCCATTGCTACACCTTTAAGTTGTTGGTAATATTCTCCATTGAATGTAATGAAATTGTACTTCAGTACTGTGTCTGTAAGTTCTACTATAGCTACCTTTTCTGCATGTGTAAGGATCTTGTCCAGAAAAATCATTTCTTCAAATATTCTCATCCCCTCTAGGTGTGGAATGCAGGTGAAGAGGTCAACTACATCTATTGTGACAAAAATAAGGTTCTCTGTCAAAAGGTCCTTTGTGATATTTCTTAATAGATCCCATGAATCTTTCAAGATGTGTTTGTTGTTGTTGCAAATATGTTTGGTCTTGAGATCCACGTATTTGGCCATGGGAAGTGTTTTAGAATTGTCAGCTGACACTATAGGTCTTAGTGGAGGGTCATAAACATTTTTATGCACCTTTGGTATGCCGAAAAGTATGGGAATCTTAGGTTTCGGTACATACAAAAAATTATACAGTTTGCTGTCTATAGTTCCCTCCATGATCATATTGTCCAAGACCATGTCAATTCTTTGATATGCCACATTCACCTCATTGATAGATACGCTTCTATATTTACTTTCCTCCCTAAGGATGCTGTTCATTTTGCTTTCGTAGATAATATTATCCATAATGACGGCTCCCCCTCCCTTGTCTGGCTTCATAATTCTTATTTGAGTGTTGTTTCTTAAGTCGTTCAAAGTTTCGAGTTCTTTTTCTGTGAGGTTATGTTGTTTGTTGTATAGTTTAAATTCCTTTCTGATTTCTTTTTCCAGAACTATGTCCAGATTCTTGATTTGGGGGTGAAGTGGGGGGTTGTAGGTGCTCCTCCTAGTTAGGGCAGAATGTTGGTGTTCAGAATTCAATGTTAAAGGGGGGAGTATGGCTTGTAAATTGACCTTTCTAAGAAACAGCTTCATGTCTATAATGGTTTGTACCAAATCCCCTCGGGTGCTGGGAATGTATTTAAACCCTTTACTAAGTAGGTCAAAATGTGCTCTGTTAATAGCAATATTACTGAAGTTGTATATTGAAAAATTCTTGAGGGAATGTGTGGTGCCTGTTTGTAGAATCTCATCCTCTTTGTCTATAACAAGAAAGTCAAGATGAACTGATATGGGGGTGTCAGTGGGGGTGGGGGTGTGGGTAGTATTAATTAATACCTCCCTCTCCCCCTTCTCTCTCCCCCCCCCTCCGAAAATTCTGGAAACCCTGTCGGTTTCTGTTTTGATAGTATTGTGAATCTTCATTCACTAAAGGTGGAAAGTCAGTATCATAATTACCCCTATCTTGTTCCTCCCTCCAAGTATCTGTTTGATAGTTATTTCCTCTCACTTTGTCCAGCCTGGTTCTGGCATTGTGTTTGTTTTTCTTAGAGGGTGGTTGTGGGTAACTGACATTGTTCTGATAGTCCTCTATATCCCTCTTGAGTTTATTTATTTTTCTTTGTTCTAACATTTTGCATTTCATATCAATGTCAGAACTTACACTGTAATATTTGTCCCTTTCTTGTTTAATCTCAAAAAACAAGTCATGTTTAATAAAATTATCTAACAGCAAAATTTCTTCTTCTAATACCTCCAACATCTTGTTATTCTCTTTGATAATAAGCCCAAGAATTTCAAGCCCACATTTATTAAAAATGTCAATTAATTCCTTGTGAAACACAGTACCGGATTCTACATTGTTGGGGTACTTCCATACCCTAAGCCCTTTTGGTACGATTTTGCGTTTAATACATTCTGTTAAGTAACAGTTTTCAATACCCAGTATTTTGTACTTGTGCATTAGTTTAGACAGTTTTTCTATTTTTAGACCATAAGAATCACCATCCTGTGGTGACTCGTCCTCTTTAGATTCAAAATTAAGCAAATGAGGACATTTCAACCAGTCTGTAATGTTATTACAGTTAATAGAAGTGGAAACAGCACCTGTGGCATTCTTGCCCGCCGTGTTCACGTTGGGAACACTAGCGTTGTTGGTAACTCCTGTGTGTAAAATCCTGTCCGATGCTGTTGCAGATCCAAATAGCATCGGAGTGATGGCAGGATTGAAGGTGCCACCATTTGGTTCAGCCTCTTCGGACGACGAGGAGCTAGGATACCGGTTGTGCCTTTTTCTCTTCTGTTTTGCACCTCCAAACCTTTCGGTCCCTTCCGGAATGCTTCCTATGTCGGTAGGTTTCCTGCTTACTAACGTGGTACACAGTGGGGTTAGGAGTTCAATCAGCTCCGTGAGCTGCCTGATAAGTTTTCTTGACTGTCCCACTTCTTCGTGATTACAAAATGATGAGCTGCTTTCCATTGCGAGGCACCGAAACTGAAAAAACTCGTACTGTTTAAGTTTGTTTGTGGTAGCATTTCAATCTGAATGCTGCTTTAATTTGCTTTGACAATGAGAGTACTGGGATTATTCATCTAGTGGCCGTAGGTGTTTACCTGGTCTATCTGAGGTGGGATACAAATAAAAAGTCTCAAGTATTTTTTTGTACTTTTCATCACTTGATTTGCACTGTTCTGATACCTATATAACATGGACTAGATTCAGACCTTCTGAATCTAAGCCAAAATTGATGTACTTGAGCACTAAGCCAAACCTGCACACTTGTGGCAGAAGAGTATGGATCCAGCCTTATCTGAGCTGAGGCTTGCTGGAGTAAGGTTCAGTGTGTGCTTTCCTATTGGTAGATTAGTTTATAAGTGTTTAATTTTGCCTGCATTTAAGCTTTATGTTTGCATGGGTTTTTGCTCAATTAACTGGAGCTGCTCTACGTTTGGCATTCTTTGCCACCGGTCTAGAGTGCCTCTGTTTAATCCAAGGCATACAAAGTAAAAAAAAACCCAAAAAAACAAGAAAATAAGCACATTTTGTTATTGTTCTGCAGTTTTTGAACTGTATTTTATTGAATTGCAATATCATTTATGTTTTTCTTACTTTTTTACTATTTGTGACTGCTTCAGTCTCTGCACTTTATTTTGTACTGTTCTGATACCTAGATAGAATAGACTAGATTCAGACCTACTGAATCTAGTTGATTATTGATAAACATGAGCACTTAAACAACCATCTTACAGTGAGAAGGACTCCCCTGCACCCTTATGACAGAAGTATGTGAATCCAGTCTTGTCTGATCTGAGAATTTCTGGAGGAAAGTTCATGGTGTGCTTTCCTATTGGTAGAATAGCTTAAAAGTGTTCTAATTTCACCTGTATTTAAGCCTTGCATTTGTGTATTGCAACACCCAGTGCAACAGGCTTTAGTGATGCCTTGCATAGATGCAAATGCCTTGAAACTCAATTTTGCCCTTGATGTCTGTCAGTGGAACCCTCCTACTGTATTGCTGGCACAGTGAGCAACGTTGCCACACCTATCATCCACAGCCTTCAGTAGAACAAGCATGTTAGTTCTAGCACAAAAACTGGTCAAACTAGCCTACTTCCTTTCCTAATTGTACATATGGTAAAAATCTGCTATAATTGATAGGCAGTTTCCCATCATTTCAATAGCCAGTCTGATTGACATGGGCATCCTGAGGCAATCCAGTTATTGCCTCATGTATACTGACAACCACTTACTCCTAATAAAACAAATACCTATGTGAGCGATGTAATTACATTATGAAAGTGGAATGAATTCTCTCATATAACAACAGACTGGACATCAAAAAGGTTGTTACCACACACACTTCACCTGTCACACAAAATGAGGTCATAACACATAAACCCACATATGCGGAGTTACTCACTGGAAGCCTAACAAAATATTAGAGACCTCCCAAACCTAAACTACTTGCACACACTGCTATGCAAATAGACAACACTACACATAATAACACATATGCCAGTGTCTCAGCAAATAAGCCCATAATGCAAAACACCTCACAGCCTAATGTTTTGGTCATAGGTTACTCCATAGTGAGACACACACGTGCCCCCCTCACCAGGCTGGACAGGGAGAAGGTCATGGTCAGCTGCCTGTCAGTTGCCAGGATCCATCAAATCACACATGCACTCAAGTCACTCAACAAAAAGTGCAATTATGACCCTGTCATAGTCCATGTGGGGGTGAATGACTTGAGACATACCTCTCTGGACTGTATGAAGAGAGACATGACTGAACTTATGTGATCATGTGTTCCAGACAGGTATAACCCTAGCCCTAAGCAGCATTCTACTTTCACCCAGGATGATGCCACAATATAAACAAAAAGTGATCTACTTCAGTAATTGGCTCAGCTTGTGTTATCACTCCAGGGGATCCAGTATCTGTCAACCTGGGAAGACATGGTTGATAGGTCATGCTGCTTTGCCAGAGATTGTCTGCACCTGTCTCTCCTTTGCTTTTGGATGCTGGCAAAGGAGCCTGCCTCCCCCATAGGGCCTTTTTTAGGCAATGTCAAAACAACAACATTTCTGATTTAACAAAATATACTCAAGACAAACTCAAGGTTCTGCTGCTTAATGTTAGGAGTCTGAACATGAACCTGCACTCTCTGGAAGCACTCCTCACCTTGGAAGATGCTGATGTCTGTGCAGTTACTGTGACGTGGTTCAAGGCCGCAAAAGACACCCCAACCACGCAAGGCTACAATGCCTTCCACATGTTCAAACCTCAAATTGAGAATGAAAGAACCAAAGTTGGAGGTGCATCCATTTTCATTAAAGCCAAACACACCTTGAGACTGGTCAAACAGTACGACTGTCTTGAACTGCTCTATGTCTAATTAAATATAGACAAAAATGCCCTACAACATCATTGCTAGCTTAGGTCCCCCACCACGAACCAAGAAAAGCACACCACCTGCCTGTACTTACTGGAGTCATTCACTATACAACCCAACACCTTAGTCATGGGAGATTTCAACTATCATTCCATTGAAGGGGTGGCATACATTAGCACAAACATGCTCGCCGAGAGGTTTCTGGACTTTGTTAATACAAATGCTCTGGAACAGATAGTCTGCACCCTCACAAGGGTCTCAAAAGTCCTAGAGATAGTACTCATCAACATGGGAGGTCACTGCACTTCCCCCCTGTGTGATGCCCTCCCTGGTAAGGTTGTATCATAAATCAGTCTCATTCAAAATAATTATTGAACCTAACACCATCACAGGAGCAAAAATACTAAAAATATTTTCCTAAACAAACTACAGCCTACTAAGCGATGGTATAACAAATTTTATACCCAGCACAATCACAGACAATAATGACTGCTATGTGAATGTAGCATTTGGAGGCTGAATAAAAAGAGAGACTGAGATGTCTGGAAGCTGAAGAAAATGAGAGGCAGAGGCAACATGAAAAGGAAATGCTGACACTTCACCAGGGTCATGGAAGTAATGGGGAAGGGAGTAACAGTACCGCAAAAGCAATAAAGGTCAGTAAACTTCTTTCTCAATACCAAAAAGGTGATAATTTTGATAGTTTTATTCATATGGGTGAGAGTATGCAAACAGTATAATGTTGACCGAGGGCTCTGGGTACAGTTTCTCACTCCTGTACTCCAGGGTAAAGCTGTAACTGTTGTTTCTAAATTGTCTGATACTGATTGTTTAGATTATGAAAAAGTGAAGCCCTGTTTATTACAATGTTTTAAGTTAACACCTGAAGCTTACAGAAAAAAGTTTCTTGAGCATAGATGCAGGGCAGATAAAAGTGTATGTAAGTATATCGCTGAACTAAGCATTTATTTTCATAGGTTGGTGAGTGGGTGTCAGGTCACCACTTTTCAAGGGCTGGAAGACCTTTTGGATGAGGGAACACACCCTTAGCACTTTGCCTGAGGACATGAGAACCTGGTTGGCAAACAGGGAATGTAACTCTGCACATGAGTTGTGGAAAAAAGAGACCTATACCTAGCAAGCAGGGCATCACTGCACAGGAAAGGGATGCCACGTGCTGCACTTAGATAAAGGGCAAGCCATGGTGGGCAGCCTAAACTGCCCCAACAAAGTCTGCCAGTAACAGGGGAAGCCACTAGTTCAGGTACACGGCCAGGATCAAGGGTTAAATGTTTTAAATGTAACCAGTGGGGCCATGTAACATATAGATATCCATGGCGGCAAGGTGGGGAACAAAAGTAGGGGAGCCAGCAAGTGGAAATAACAGAATGCCAGTGGTAAGTTGCCTGGAGACAACAGGGCTACCAAACTATCAGCAGAGTTTATATCATATATAGGGGGATGAACAACAGGCATCTGCCAAGAGAGAGACACAGCCTCTGATATAATTATTGTGAAGCCTGCAGTGTTTAAAGAGGAGCAGTACTTGTTGGGCAGTCCACTCCAGTCAGAGCTTTAGGAGGAATCTCATTCCAAATGCCTTTAGCCAGGGTTTACTTTCACTGGGGAGGGTGGAAAAGGAAGCAAGCATGTAGGTGAATTTGAGGATATCCCTGCAGATGTCTTGACAGGGAATGATTTTGATAATGCAGTACCTTGTGTGCATGCAGTGACACACAGTCAGGCTTGGAGACAGGCATGTGGGTGTGGTAACCTGAGGGAGACCCAGACAGACCACGCACCTGAAGCCAGGACTGGTGATGTGGCTACTTCAGGGAGGGAGTTACCCTGTAGCTGTGAGACTGAAGATGAACCACAGCTGCTGGTGGGTACTGATGTTCCCTTGGAGAGAGTGACTGCAAGGGCAGAGGTGAGTAACAATACCCAGGCTGACAGTGAAGCACCGCTGTCAGAGGATACCGGGCCTCCTGTGGAAGGGAAGCTGGGAAGAGTTACAGAGAGTTGAGACTGGCTCAGCTGTCAGACCATACACTAAGACTCTTGAGGAAGGCAGCTAGGGAGGTGACTGATTCTCAAGGAAAAGGGAAATCTGTATACTGGAACAAAGGGTTACAGTACAGAGAGAGACCCCTGAGGGAGGGCTAGAAGGTGAGGTAATACAACAGTTAGTAGTGCCTTGAGCCTAACATCTGGCACTTTTAGCCATAGCCCATGACATTCCCTTTGCAGGTCATATGAGCATAAAGCATACCAAAATACATACTATGCAGAACTTTTATTGGCCTGGGATTGCCATAGATGTAACAGGGTACTGCAGGATGTGTGAGCAGTGCCAAAAATTAGGCAAGGCAGGAGATAAGGTCAAAGCTCCTTTGATGCCTTTGCCTGTGATTGAGAAGCCATTTCAGAGGGTAGCTATGGATATTGTGGGACCTCTAAGTACCCCAAGTTCCACAGGGAAGATATATATCCTAGTGGTAGTAGATTTTTCTACAAGATACTCTGAGGCAGTGGCTCTGTCCTCCATTGAAGTAGGGAAGGTAGCAAATGCTTTGCTAGAGATTTTCAGCAGGGTAGGATTCCCAAGAGAAATACTGACTGACAGAGGTGCCAATTTTATGTCAGACCTGCTGGCTTGTCTGTGGGTACACTGTGGGGGTGAAGCACCTAAAAACTACCACCTGCCACCCCCAGACTAATGGTCTTGTGGAGAGGTTAAACTCTACACTAAAGACCATACTACAGCATTTGTAGACCAGTTTAATTCATTACATCTGAGTGACATCTCCAGGTGCATCTGCAGTTACCTCCTACTGCACCTGTAGGTGACAAATATTCCTTGTTCATATTTGCATTACTACTTCCAAAACCATGCTACATACAAGGTATCCGGATATTTTATCTTGAATCATACATGATGGCAAACACAGCTGTATTGATATTTGACCTATGTCAATGAGTATTGTTAGAACTGTAAGGTGAGAACTTCATTTTTTAAAGGCTCAAGCCACGCCCACTGGGAGTTAAAGGTACACACTCAAACGAGCTGTACTGGAAGGAATGAGTTAAGAGAGAGTGGGAAAACTGTTTGCCATATTTGTTGTTTGCTTACAGAGAGATACCCCCAGGAATCCACAAGTTTTTCACCCTTTGAGTTGCTGTATGTGCATAGAGTGATGGGACCTTTAGATTTGATTCATGATGAGTGGGATGGTGAGTGTGAATCCCACAAGGAGTGTGTTGTGATATATGTCCTAAAATTCAGGACAAGGCTTAAGAAGCTCATGGGCTTGGCCCAGGAGAACCTGGCAGGAGCTCAACAACAGAAATAGTCTGGTATGACAGGAGTTAGCACAGATGGCCACAATACACATCAAAATGTTTATGGCAGTGCCTGGAGCCTCCCCTCTTTTCACTGACCTGATGGACAAAGGCTCTTCTCCAGATTCAGCCACTCCAGTCCTATTTAGCACTATGGCATGCCTTTTAATGGCTTAACAGCTCATTTACATTTCCCTTATTTTTCTTAAAATTAACCTCTGCTGTGCCAGTATTCTCTATTAAAACATATATATTTAATTCAGTTACAAAAATACATGTGTTTCTCTTCATTTCAGTGGGATACACTGTTGATAATTTCAACACAAGCAAAGCTCACAAATACAATTTCAGCACAAACATTTGTACAGAATCAGTAATTTTTTACAAAATTTCAGCTAGCTGTGCTGGCGCAAGTCATACATCCACTGCCCTACTTCACCTAGCATGGTTCTCATTCCTGTCAGACACAATAAACTTCAGGCAGCTTGGGAAGGTCCTTCAAAGTGGTATGGAATGTCAGTGATGTTAACTACATGGTAGCACTGCAGGGCAGAAGGCAGGGGCATAAACTGTACCATGTTAACATGATGAAACCTTACCATTACAGGGAGGCCCTTGTGCTGTGTATTTGCAGTAGGAGAAAAGAGGAGTCTGAGGGGGATCTATGGCTACACGGAGCCAGCCAGCAAAATCCCAAGTTACTATGGTGGAGCCTAGGGTTGCAGGTGTACGATATGACAGTGCAATTCTGTAGTGGGGTCAGCAATGTCAATGCAGATGGGCTGTCAAGACAGGGACTGGGGTAACATATTCCCAGACAGGCTTATTTCTCTCAAGCCATGTTTCTCAAGGGCCACTTGAAAAACTAGGTTGAGTCTTCAAAGGGGAGGAGAGATGTAATGATGGTAGGTATTGCCAGCCATGCCAGGTAAAGTAGTGCAGTAATGTATGACTTGTGCCAGCTCAGCTACCTGGAATTTTGTAAATAAATATATGTCATTTGTATATCAAACTGATTTTGTACAGATGCTTGTGTTGAAAATGTATTTGTGAGCTTTGCTTGTGTTGAAATATATCAACACTGCTCCCTGCTGAAATGAAGAGAAAAGTCCATGCATTTTTTTAGCCAAATTAAATATATATGTTTTAATAGAGGATACTAGCACAGCACAGGTTAACTTTAAGAAAAATAAGGGAAATATAAATGAGCTGTTAAGCCATTAAAAGTCACCTCACAGTGCTGAATAGGACAGAAGTCGCTGGGTCTGGGGAAGAGCCTTTGTCCATTAGTTCAGTGAAAAGAGGGAGGCCCCAGGCACTGCCATAAATATTTGGATGTGTATTGTCACCGTCTGTGCTAATTTCCTGTCTCAGCATCAAGGGGGGATACTGTGAGAACCTAGAGTCAGGCGAACAGATGCGGTCATTCTTCCAACCTTCTTGGAAATGATATTTTAGATATTACAAATGGAAATCTCAAAGTATTGCATATTCTGTTTGGGAAGCCTAATTAGAAAGATCCTCACCCACAGCATCTTGCCTTGTGGTAGCAACTTAACTAGGGAACAGTAATTCTTTTATATTAAGTCAGGAATATAGTGAAGCTTAGTTTAGATATTGCTATTCTTTATTTGTCTGAGTCTGTCCATTAATGTTCTTTTCAATATTTCTTGTGATTTGAACTCTGTGCTTTACTATGGATATATATATCCAGTATTTTCATGTATTTTTATAATTTATTATTAAATATATTTAAAACTCTTATTGTGGCTGATCCTTGTGGAAATTACTTAACCTTTGAGGCGTTTATATTTATTTGGTGAAACTGCGTGGGCCACTCCAGAAGGCCTAGCCATCTTGGTGAACTACTACCATTTGTATTAGTACTAATATCACTCAGTATAATTAGATACCCTTTATGGTAACTGACTGGTAGGGCGGCCACGGTGGTGCAGTGGTTAGCATTGCCGCCTCACAGCAAGAGGTTCTCCGGTTCGATCCTCAGTTGGGGTGCCTTCTGTGCGGAGTCTGCATGTCCTCCCTGTGGTCGCGTGGGTTTCCTCCGGGTGCTCCGGTTTCCTCCCACATCCCAAAGACATGCTGCAGGTGGATTGGACACTCTAAAATTGGCCCTAGGTGTGCGTGTGAGTGTGCCTTCTGTGGAAGGTTGGGCGCCGGGCTGGCAACTCGACACCGTAAAACTCCACTGCCATTCAATGTGCGGACAGGTGATCCGCTGTGGCGACCCCTAACCGGGATAAAGCCGAAAGAAGAAGAAGAAGATGGTAACTGACTGGTGGCAGTGATAACTACCTTATAGTCTGGTCAAGATTGGTACAGCGGATAATCTTTGCCATTCTTTCCCAGGTGTGTGTGTGTGTGTGTGTGTGTGTGTGTGTGTGTGTGTGTGTGTGTGTGTGAAAATTAAATCTTAACGAGAGAGTGTGTAAACTATTTGGGGGAGGGACATGAAGCACTGGGTTTACAGAGAGGGTGCTGGTGGACTTGGCTTGGACACTTGGCTGAGGACCTAACCCTACAGCTGTACCAGTGGGAAGTCTTATTGGGGACCTTGAGAGAGACAGATATAGAGACATCCAGACCCCAGGCAGAGTCTGTTCCCTGTGTGCTCTTAAAGGAAATTGTACTTGATGCAGAGAGGTCTGCAACAGGAAATACTGAGTGTATCCATTTGTATTCCAAGTGCATGTCCCTCTCCAGTGTCAGTGGTGATGATTCAGGCCCCTTGATTACTGACCCAGTGTGGGGACGACACATATTGGTGGCTATCACATACTGGTAGCAGTGGTGGGCATCACAGCTCCTTACTCTTGGAATGTTTCAGGATTTCATAACACAGCTATGTGTCAATAATCAGTGACTTGGACTAAAAGCCAGATACATTTCACCAGGAAAAGAAGTCAGTGGTGCAAATGTGTTGCAAACTACATCACTGTAAGCAAATTGTTTGCAAACTGCAGAACTGTCCCACTCTGCTGGGGCAGAAGTTCTAAATGTTCCAACTTCTAACCTACCCTGTGCAAACCTGAAGTGAGGGAGGCATTCCATCGGTGAGGTGATCTTATCTACCAGATGCAGCCAGGGTAAAGGAGTAAAAAAGCACTACAAGCCAACCTACCCTTTTGGATGGGAATGCTGTATAAACTTTCTCTCTTACAACTCTTGTAGAAGGCTAAAGAAACTTTATTGTGGATCTAAGAAAGGCAGGTTCCCAATTTCTTTAGGTCTCCTGCAGAACGAAGACCACAAGAACTAACAAAAGGCAAGGAGGTACTACAGACAACTGTTGAGGGATTAGTATCAGTGGGTAAAGAAAGTGTAAGTTCATTTCTCCACTATATCATGAAACCTCACCATGTAAACTCTCATCTACTGGGGAAACTAGCTTGTACAAGAAATCATGGAGATGCAAAAAAGTATATAATGATTTTTGAAAATTCTGCCATCATATTTTTTTCAGGAAATAGTTTTCCATCAGATTTCACAGAAGTAGAAATGTTGCTTAGCTTGTAAAATTTGATAGGAAAATGATCATGATGTTAATACAGCAGAAATGAAAGTCACATTTGTAGATCAGACAAATGCTTTTAGTTATATACATTTATTTTTGTGCAATACCTAGGCATGGAGAAGGTCTAGGGACTTTGTTTATAGATTAAAACTGCAATGCAAGGCATCATTTTAAGGATATATCAGATTAATTTTGCTATCTGAAATTGTTGATTTTCTCTACAGCTTTTGCACTATCTAAAGAGTGTTCACTTCAGGAACAGAAATAATGAGGATGTATTTTTTGATATATACGGCAATCCTCCAGCACTCTACAGCATTCTGAACTGGCAAGCAAAATCAGAAACTTCTTTCCGTTATGTAGATGTTGGTCAGTTTGATTCCACTGCTACAGATAGCAAAAAGCTAATAGTGGATGTACCTGCTATTCTATGGAACACAGGCTATGGCAAGGTTAGACCCAATACCAGTTATTATGTCATTTGTAATACTACATTTTTCATAAATACAGCATATATATAGAAGGATCTAATGTTTAGAAAATATCTAAGCAATGCTTCAAGAAGTGCTTACCAATATTGAAAATACTGTTAATGAGGAATATAAGTTAGGAAGGACATGAAAGAGTATAGTTAGTGGAGTCATAAAGCAAACTTCTATTACTTGTTTGCATCATAATTTGATACGTAAACTAAATCACAAGGTCTCTTTTTACTCATGACTTGAATGAAAGTTAAGCAACTTTCATTATAAATTCAAGTTTTGGTATTCGTACCCACTCCCACTTACTGACAATTGGTATTGCACCACTCAACTCTTTCTACACTCGACAAATCCTGCATTTGACAACTTCTATCACCATAGATGGCATGCTGAAGTAGCAAAATGCACAAGGTTTGAAATGCTGGAAATTAATACTGACATTTTCAAAATGTATTTTCTGAAAAATGCAACATATCAAAACAACAAAATAAAAACCATTTCCTTTTGTGATCAGTTGGTGCAGCGGTTAGCGTTGTCACCTCACAGCAAGAGGTTCTTCCATTCAATTCTCGGCTGGAGCCCCTTCTGTGAGGAGTCTGCATGTCCTCCCCGTGGTCGAGTGGCATTAAAGACATGCAGGTAGGTGCGTGGATGAATGGGTGTGCCTTCTTTGAAGGTTGGGTGTTGGCAACTTGGCACCATAAAAATCCACTGCCAATCATTAGTGGACTGCAGTTCCACTGTGGTGACCTCTAACCGGGAAAAGCCGAAAGACATTACTTTTTCCTTTTGTGATCAGTTAACCAAAACTCAACCTCTAACATCAGATACACTTTGTCAAAATAATGGTAGTGTTACACCAAGGGTTTTGCTAAGGGAAAGTGTTAGATTGAGGTTAGGTGCAGGGGTAGGGTTAGGGTTTAGCAGCACACATTAGTAAGGATGGGTAGGACAGAAATAACCATGTTTGATCTAAAATTGTCACACTCTGTCTTGTATATATTTTCAATGAGGAAAATTTTACTTGTAGTCCATTCTGTTTAGAACTGGAACACAAGAAGGATGTTTTTTAACTTCTTTGGGTACTTTATTTAAAAAAATTCCTTCTGGATAGCATTTTTTCTAAAAAAAATGCATTTTAGATCATTAACACCAGAACTAGCCAGTCTAGTTAATCTGAAAAGCTTGAACTTTCACTACTTTACTTTTCACTATAAGAGGATGACAGCTGTTTGCCAATAACTGTTAATAAAAACCAGTTTTCTGTAAATAGCAGTCAGTCTTCTGACATAAAATTGAGTTTGCACATCTAAATAATTTATATGTCTGTTAGCTGTACACTGAGTGAAATCAAAAATACAGTGGACTGTCACAGTCCATTTATGAATGATGGAAATGTGTTATCTTCTCCTTTCTAAACAAAAAAATAAATAAATAAGTCAGCAATGTACCTAACATAAAAAGTACATTCTAAAAAAAAAACATTTAATTTGTAGAAAACGTTTACCACCCTGGTTGCCATTACTAAATTATTGAAAACTGATGCTAATACTGCCCCCATAGCAGTAACCTGAATCTGCTGCTCATATGTATCTTACAATATAAATTGTATTTCAAAGTTAATTCAGCACAAGTGAATGTAACATTTAGTTCACTGCTTAGCCAAATAATCTCTCATCCATTCAACAACCAATTTTTGTAATATACAAGGTCACATACGTATTTATAAACAAAATATATTCGTCATCTAAATCAAAATAAGAGATGTCTTTTTCCAAGAAAATGGCATAAGCTTCTTATTAAAGAGGACACAATTTTTAGCAGCAAGCAGCCAAAGTCTCAGTTTCCAGGACATGAACAGTCACTGTCAGCCTGATTGGAGGGGTGGTAATCTCCTTATGTTATATGAGTATATCAAAAAGCTTTCTAAGTCTTCAATGTTTCACATTTAAAAATTTATAAGGGAAATAATCCCATCTACCATTAGGCTAAGCAAAACACTGCAATTTTCTTTTAAGTAATGTTAATTTTAATGATGGTAACTAATTTGTAACTAGCATCATTATTTATTAAATTATTCATAGCTGACATATAGTCTGCAGCATTTATGACTACCAGTCCTTCACCTTCATCTTCTTTCAATATTTGTAAGGCTTATTATTGTGTAGTCCCATGAGAACTTGCTTATCTTCACCTGGTTAAATTGTTAAAATTTTTATTGTTGGGTAAGATAAAATGCAATGATTTCTTCACTACATATATTTTCAAATGTAGCTATGGTTAAAGGGATCTATATTATATCGGCAATCGGCCATGTCATTGAGTCTCATAACATCAAACTTGAAACAACAAACATCCAAAATATTGAAACAACAAAAGAAGTCTAAAACATATTTTTGCAGGCAGGCTGCACCCCCACACTTCTTGTTAATTATAAATACTAATTTTGAGATTGCAACTTCATCGGGAAAGGACAACACCGCACTCCCTGCTGATCTTTGCATGTCTACTGTTTTGGGTTCTATGTTTTTAGTGCTTAGATGGGGCCAGTTGAGAATTAATGTAAACACGTTTGAAGATTGATTAAAAGTATATCTTTTGTGTTAATAGTGAGTTGCCAAAACCTATCATATACTGTCTAAAACATATTTTGACTTTGTTTCCATGTATAATGATAAGCAGATAAACAAAGCTGCTTGAGTCAGTATATGTTGTGAATATGTAAAGTAACCTTTGCCACTTTAAGGCTAGTATTGCTGTTTTAAAGTGTTTTGTCATGGTGAAGCACTGCATTGCAGCATGTGAAGAGCTAAGCACCATGGTGCATTTTCCTATGGTATACTTATATTTATTTGGGATGCTTTTATTGAAACTATGTCACAAATAAATTGAGTGTTTTCCATAGTGATGTCATCTTAGGTATGGGTCCATAGACTTTAATTGACTGTATCTGCACATGGGCAATATGCATCCATTAGAGCCTATGGAAATGAAGCATATTTTTCCTAAGCTGATGTCATTGAGATTAACGATCACCATATACTCTCAGTGGCATCAGTGCAGGGAAAATTATTTTTGCAAAGGTTTCCCCTTTTAATGCAGATTAAAAACATTTGTAATCAGAATCAAGATCCTAATTGTTGCTTTATGCACCACATATGGTGGTGCAAAAGGCAAGTCATGGAAGTTTGACAAAATATTTAAAGAATGCACGTATCTCATAATGCATTGTATCCAGCATTTTGTGCTTGTGAGTTTGCTTTGACTGACCTGTTAACATAGTTTGTACTGAGCTGCCATTTGCAGAGAATAAAGGTTACCTGTTAGATTAAAAGGCCAATGTATCCTGACATTAAGGATACTACTAATTGTCATTACTGGATATCAGAACATATGCATCATGACATGGTGACAGAATCATGATCTTCACCATAAACTAACATCACCACTCCTATCAGAAAACTCCACCCGTGAGCCAAGTAGTGTCTGCCTAGCTCAAAATAACACATGTTATAGCAAAGAATTCTGTTGGGATTCATTAGCAATCGTGTAGACTTCATGCTAAGCCTACACAATTTAAGTGTGTTAGCATGATGAGCAGCAGCGCTAATCGAATATGCATGCTGATCATCACACCTACACATTTGCAAGCATCTTTCTGTGGCCAGCAGTAGTGTCAGTGGCCATGGAAGGCTATTTGCAAGCACAAGCACAGAATATAAACAAAGCAACTTGCCTATAGGAAAAAATAGTATATGAGCAAGCAGTGTAGCCCAGAAATATTAAGGGGAAGTGTAGTGAAAGAATGCTGAAGGAGGGGAAGTGAACTGGAGGAACTGTACACAAATAACATTGGTTGCACTCCAGAAGTAATTAAGAGAAAAAGGGAAATGGGTAAAGAGTACTTGTATACTGTAGGCAAACGTGCTGACATTTCAAAGAACCATTTCTAACATAAATCCTGCAATATTCATGTAATGATAACTACTGTCAATGACAATAATGGAGTTATGCACTTAAATAAAAACAGACATGATAACAAAGGATGTGATAGGGATATAAAGCTGCAGTGCAACAATGGTGAGTTAAAATGTGATGTACATGTTAGTAATATGCTGACGAGATAGTAGTAAAGGACAGAAGATACATTATGGGATGAATGGATATACTGCAGTTATTGCATATGAAATGTATATACAGGGAATTTAGGTATGAAAGCTGACACCACTGCTGTATTTTTCACCTCTACATGTATACACAAGACCAGATTACCCTTACAGCTGTCATGTCATGCACATCAGAAAATGATGATTTTTTGCAAACAAATGTTAGTGGCACCCATAGGAAATGGGTTTATCACCTATAAACATGTATACAAGCAGGTCTTTTATTGCCATGTAAATGCTGAATGGAAAAATAATAACACTCATGCATAACTGACAAATGACAACACATATCAGATGGCATTTCATGATTTCAGGTTTTGTACTGGTAATTTGCAAACAACTCAGACATGGTTATACTGGCATGCTCTCAAGGAATTACAAGTAACTGAATCATAACAGCAATTCAACAGCACCAACACATAAGAAAGTGCTGTAACAAAGGTCCGGTGAATCACTATGATGATCTGGCAGCATGCCGTGCAGTAACCAATGTTTTATGGAAGCCCTCATCTGCCATTAAGCTGTACTAGTGTGATGAAAACAATCGCAGTAGTAAGGAAATGTCTGGGTGAAGACTTGTAATACAGACCATAATTATTTTGGAAATAGGTAATGCCTGTGAGCAATGAATGAATGATAAACATTCACATCATATCATTTTCAAACACATGGAGGACAGATATCAGAGAGATCCATACCTATTATGGACACCACAGAAACATGCATATTGTGTCATGTCACGAAGAATAGCCTTGAAGAACTTACAACACTTCTTATCATAAGGGTTATGGATGCCCTACCTTAAATGACAATAGCCTGAAAAAAGTATCCCTCTGACTCTGCCATAACTATTGTCTGTGTGCAAGCCACTACTCTCTAATGCAGTTGTCTGACAAACAGATGTTATCAGATTCAAACCCCTGTGGATGATGCTAAGTTCTGTATAGATCTCTGTATTGACTGAATGTGCCACAGGAGATAGCAATGAATGTCACAAATAACTGAAATCAATATGCACAGTAAGAAAGGTGTTATGAATATAATATGAACAATCTGATTTAGTCAGAATGGTGAAAAGGAGCTACACATTACTGTATGCACAAAAGTGAGCTGTACAATATAAATGTTTCTTTACCAAGCAAGTTATTTCCATTCTGTAGTACACACTCTGTCCCATAATTGAATCACAGTCTATCTGTGTAGGTATGCTATACAAGCCAGTACTCAATGCACGTGCCACAGGAGCACTCACAACATGATATGCCTCAAATAACCACTTCTCTGCCATGCAATCACAACCTGTGCTGATATATCATTCTCCATCATAAAAATGGATAGTAGTTACTAGATACAATGGTGTTTGTGTAATGTCAGTACATTCATATAATGTTGCCCTTTTCAGGAATTGAGCAGCAAGCTATGAGATTCTACTGACTAATGACATGTGGATAAACTGCAAGCTCCACAGTGGAAGTCTTAACACAAGTGTTACACTCCACCTGTGCTAACTTATTACATCATATGCATGTATTGCAAACAATCTCTTTGAGAGAAAAAGGATGGGGGAGGCCTGCCCCACTGTAAATCTACACATTATAACTGATAGATGCCATTCATGCATTGCAGTAAAAGGCCACACAATGCTAACAGTCACTGAATGTGGATGTTGAACACCCAAGCATTTGACAACAGAAAATACACAATATTGTGGACAATGAAAGTGCCACAGTAGAAGTGTCTCTGCAGTTGTGGGATATATTGATATATCAAAGCATTGCTTCATTGCTGCAAGATATATATGTGCCTGAAATTGCTGTTCTAAGGCAACAATATACAGAATGTTGTCTTATTCCCTCATGACAGAGGATAATACTTCCTACATTTGTTACAAAAAGGAAAATGTAATTACATGTCATCATTACTCTGAATAAAATCATTGCCATGTGACAAATTATCATAGCTTTTTGTAAAAGGAATATCATAGCTTTTTGTAAGAGGAATCAATATCTATAAGTGTTCACAGCAAATGTGTTTGACAACAGTGTTAGTGACATGTAAAGTCACAATAAGACTGACACAATGCAGTCTGAGTAGTAATGGCTGGATTTAAAGTAACTACCTTAGATCACAAGCTAAAAATAAGTGCCTGAGTTGCAAGCACCACATGACATGCTGTGGTGCTTGCAAGGACCACGTGACATGCTGTGGAACAAATGGGACAGTGCCCAGTTAAATGTATGACATCACCATATATGTTTATATGGATTTTTATGCTAAAAAAGTGGTCAAAGGGCACAGTAACACTGTACAGGTACACATCATATATATCTTTAAAGAATAGTATACACAGTATAAGGGTGAAATACATACTCACAGCTAGCTTAAAACATCCTACATATGTATAAAGCACATTATCAAAGTAATGCACCAAAGAAGAAGAAGTTTCACTACAAATGTGAGATACTGTAGTTATGGTAGCATTATGTAATCATTGTGCTGCCAAAAAGCTATTTACCCTGGGGCTGCTAGGAATTTTTTGTAGTGTAACACTGTGCCACCATAAATTCATCTTATAAGTAGAAGTGTACATAAAGGTGGTTGTGAGGTGGCCAACTGTATATGACAGTAATCACAGTCATACTATTTAAAGCAAGGAGCAAACTCAAACTATCTACTTGTCTAGTTAAACAATCAATACAGCACATTATCATTAGCCAATGCCACAAGAGAATCCTGATGACAAGTGAAGCATACAACATCTTTGAAGGGATGACATCAGCAGTGTATTGCTAAGGAGAAAGGAGATGTGTGTGGCAAAATGACTTTTACAGCAGTCTGTGGTTGTAAATGTTGCCACTGCAAATGTGTGTAAATCATTCCTGAATTCATTTGCAGTCACAGACACAGTCATAATAATTAACCACTGTTGTGTTCAAACCTCCTACCCATCTAAGTGCCACAGAAATGTCTAACTTTTAATGTGTGAGAGTGCACTTTAGAAGGAATGAGCTCATCAGTGTGCTGCACAGAAATGTGGTTGTGAAAGGTGGAATAGGGGATGGTGGGGTCATCCAGCAGCTTAAAACATTTATCCATAGTAGACATTCATTCAGCACAGCTGTGTTGCTCAGCTGACTTTTATACCCCCCACACAAAAACATATACAAACACACACACGCACACACACACACACACACACACACACACACACACACACACACACACACACACACACACACACACACACACACACACACACACACACACACACACACACAAAATTCCCCATATTGAGGATTGAACCTCCTCCCTATCTAGTTCCTCAATCTATAGAGCACACTACAGTGCACTTTTTATGAGGACCTCATCAATGTATTGCAGAGAAGATGTTTCTATAAAATATGTGATAAAAAAGCTGTGTATAAAGTGAATTGAATTCCTCTCAGGGAAGTGGACACAACATTAAGCATTATACAGACACAAATACAAGTTCCCACATTGAGCCTTTAACCTCCTACTAATCTAGTTAGACAATCTCAAGAGCACAATATTAGTTGCAGGTGTCACAGGAGAAGTCTGAATATTAAGGGACAGAGTGCACTTCTGTCAGAATTACCTCATCATTGTGTTGTAGACAGGCTGTTTCTGTGGAAAGTGAGATTAGGGACCTGTGTGTAAAGTGAAATGAAGTCTGCTCAGGGGAATTGGATAAAGTACAAAATATTACATAAACACAAACACAAGTTCCCACATTAAGCATCAATCCTCCTGCCTACCTAGTTACACAATATAGAGAGCACACTATTAGTTACAGGCACCACAGAAGAAGTCTGGCTCTTAAAGGGGAGAGAGAGAGAGAGAGAGAGAGAGAGAGTACACTTTTGACAGGATGACCTCATCAGTGTGCTGCAGAGAGGGTGTATCTGTAAAAAGTGGGATAAGGGAGTTGTGTGCAAAGTTAAATGCATTCCTTTCATGGAAAGTGGACACAGAACCAAGTATTGCACACATACAAATTTCCCATGGGGAGAATAGGGCCTTCTACCTATTTAGTTACACAATATAGAGAGCAAAGTATTAATCACAAGCACCACAGGAGAAATCTGACTTTTAAGGGAAGAGAGTGCATTTTTGACAGGATGACCTCATCAGTGTTTTGCTAAGAGGATGTTTTAGTTAAAAGTAGGATTAGAGGCTGTGTGCAAACTTAAATGTATTCTCTTCATGAGAAGCAGATACAACACCAAGTGTTTTACACACAACACACACACACACACACACACACACACACACACACACACACACACACACACACACACACACACACACTTCTTAGGTTTCGTATAGAACCTCCTACCTATCTAGTTGCACAATCTAGAGAGCATAGTATTAGTCACAAGTACCACAGGAGAAGTCTAAATGCAAAGATGTGAAAAATCACATTTGTGCTTATTGAAAATCCACTTTTTAACAGATGATGGTATGCATCACAGGTTTGAAAACAAATGCATCTGTGTGCACATGACAACATAAAAACACTATGATGGTCCCATACAATTACATACTTTTCCACTAAGATTTAGATACTGTCCTTCATGTATATTGTGTTACTGTGAGGGACATGTACCTGCTACACAGAATAGGATGCCAAAGAAATTCACTGGTGTAAACCATTGGATTATCAGTCAAACTTTACTGCCACTTCATTCTGGGACAATTGCACCCTTGTCTTGTCTCATGCTTGAAAAATGTGCATTGGCAGGACAAACAGACAACTCCTACACAGGACAGTGCACTGCAGAATAACAGTGATGGATTAATAGATTACGTGTGAATAGGTTTAGCAAAATTGTAACGTAGTTACAAGTGTAACCATTTGAGAGCCAACATTTATTTATTTATTTATTTTACATTTGTTAACCGGGAAGGTCAGACTGGATATATGTCCATTTTCAATGGAGGCCGAGGGAGAAAAGCTCCATACAGTAGACATAAGACAGACAACATAATGCACTGTAAAATACAATAGAGAAATACAATCCAGAGAAATGTTTACATATTTACATAATGACACCATTGCACTATAAGAAAATTTTCAAGACAAAGGTTATACAATAGAGTTGTAGGTCATTTTCCAAGTTCCCAGCCTAACATTCAAGAGGGTCATATATATTTGTGAGTTTCTTTGAAGATTACAAAAATATGTTCTAGATTTCACTTAAGCCCATGCTAGTACATAGTAATATAGGACATAGATTAACCTACAGAATTAACTGAGTCAGCATCACTCTGAAATCTAGATAACCTGTTGAGAAAAATGAATACATACATAAGAATGCTGTGCAACCAAAATCAATAATTATTTGATTTTCTTTTTTTTATTTTACTCTCTATCAAAAGCTCAGCATTGCCAAGCTGAATTGTTCAGCTGATAGCAAAGTATTAGTGCATGAATAATCATATCTTGAAGTATTGAACTAAGAGTGGAAATTGGCTGTACTGTACATTGCTATGTGTTGACTTTCATGCAACGATCTGTACAAGACAGGATTCACAATAGGGAGAAGCACATTAATATAGCAACAGGAAAATGATGTGTTAAGGAAAGGTGTAGCCAACATTTTTAGCCACACAAAACATTCTAAAACATTTTTTCATACATCTGGATTTAAACTTTTACAGCGTTCCAAGAAAAACATTTATACCAGAGTATTATCTAAGCTGATCATTTAACAAATCATGCTTCTGATAGGTACCATTTGACAGCAGATTTCAACAAATGTGAATGTATCTATTCATCTTTATTACCCTATTGACCACTGTAAGCTGAACATCCAACCCTTCTAAACATATCTTAGCACAGTGAGGTAAAATGCAACAGAGTAATGCGACCAAAGGCAATAAAATCAGAAGATGCTGCCATAAGCATTTGTTGATGTGGCCAAAGGCAATAAAATCAGAAGATGCTACCATAAGCATTTGTTGCCCAATGCCAGACATTGTGCAAATGCAGAGATGGAAGAATAATGATACAGAAGGGAGAAGATACATTGGCAAGGTGAGATGGAGGCAAGGATAAAGTAGATTGTGACAGATGAAGGATAATGGTGGCTTGTAACAATATGTAGTCTATTAAACATAAAATAATTCACCACGAAGAGTCAGAAATGCTTACCTAACAGCTGGATTAGAACCCTTTAAAGTATTCAAAAATCTATCTATACATGTGAGCATTAATTCACCTTACCACAAAGGAATTACAACTTCATAACATTTAAATAACACAACTGATGCAGAAGGAACAAAGAGAGAGACAGATACAGACAGGAATAACAACAATATGTTTTGTAGAACATATAGGAATATCTCTGCATGGTATGCTGCTCTTACTTATTAAATCATCATTAATTTGTCATAATCTGTACAATGAAGTGCTTGCTATAGGGAGAACTCAGGGGAAGGAGAGTGCAATGAACATGAAGATATAAGCAAGTTAAGGCCGGCTAAACAAGTCTCCCTTTTGAAGCTACAACGGTTTTGCAAATATATACTGTACTATTCAAATTGTATGTTGTGAAATAAGGGGTAGAAGAGTGCAACAAACCTGAAAGTATAAACAGGATAAGATTGGCTTAAGAAGTCTCCCTGCTCGAGCTGCAATGTATTTGCAAATGATGATTTGCTGCACTATTCAAATGGTATGTTAATGAAATATTGTATATGGAGAGAAATACCAATTTTTGCAGTTAAATATATGACAGGAATATGAAATCCCATGAAATGATAACTTGACCTGCAGCTGCAATCGAACCCATGACACTATTCAAAAACATCACTCTACAAACAGGGTAATTATCTAAATACACCACATAGTCACTTCTACTTTATTACATTTAGCAACCTAAGTACTGTTACATTAAGTGTTTCACAGTATCTTTCCTTTGTATTTCCATAGCACAACAGATTTAAGCAAACCTACACAAAAGTAATCAGATTACTGCAGATTAAATTGAAATTATCAGCTTTTACAAGAAGAAGTTAAACAGCATTCACCATCACTCAGCATTGTTGAGCTATGCCCAATTCCACAGAAATATCAAGGACATAAACTGAAGCCTTTTCCATGGAGCATTTCTGGCTATATGTGTTGTGTGTTAATTTATTTTTTGACCAGATTAAACATGTGAAAAAGTGCTGAATAGGTCAGTGGTGAAAATGGGATTGGCAAGCAGAGGTTAAGATGTAGGGGAAGTAATTCAAGAATTTGCATGAGGGTGAATGCAGAGCATCACAGCTATCCATTTCTTCACAACCTAAATGTAAAATTGTACACACAATTTCATGAATTTGGAGTGTCTATCCTCCACCAGCCATGTCAACTCCTGCCAGGTGTCAAAATCACAGCCTGCACTGGTACTCCAGCTAGTGATTACCACTACACCAGCAGCCAGGGCAGAACTACCTGACACATATGTTGTAAGTAGAGTAGGAGTTGTGGAGGCAAAACTAACAGGTTGTGAACCCAAAGTGCTAGGTGCATGTGCTGCCATCTGTGTAGATATGGTGGGCTGAGCCACAGTGGTCAGTCTACCTATCTTTTCAACAACAAGGTATGCAAACAGAAGAATGTTAATAAATTATAACCCTCCCCCCAAAAAAGAGAGATATAGGGTGAAGGGAGACAAAAGACAAATAAATAATTAGCTCCATGGCATGTTGCATTAATTTACTTATTCAATACAATTTTGGGGGCAATACATAAACAATTATGATAATTTAGTATTGTACAAATTTGCCACTTCCATATATGATATTACGTTTTGAATATATCCTAAAACAGAGACATTTTACTGCTAGGATATAAAAAAAGAGCAACCTTTATTTCTGTATGACAGATAGGATATATGCATTGAAATATAATAACTGCAGTTACCATATATCTGAATTGTCCCTGACATGTTATTGCTGTTAATATTTTAGAAATGCTATCCTGTAATAAAAACTAATTGCTGCTTCTGAGCATTGACCCCATACAGTTAAGCTGGTGTTTTCATTGCCTAATGCAAGGAGCAAGAGTTATTGGGGAAACTATGCATACCTGATATCAAGGTTGAGGTATGTCCACTTAAGATGCTAGCAATTGAGGGACTGAAAATAAATAAATATCTGGCTTAAAATTGGACCTGAGTCATACTTACCCAATGCGTCTCTGAGGCGAGTCAGTCTCTCCTGGTACACCTCACAGCTTGCAGCTATTTCCTCTGCAACTGTACAGTACAAGAAAGAAAAAAAATGTATATGAAAGTATAATGAGTAACTATGCTGTCTGGCTAGATAATTAATAACATATCATAGACTGGTTATGGATCAGTAGACCTACACAACTGAGGGATGTTTGCAGTCCTAAATTCAGTCTGCCAAGAGCTTAGGAGGTCCTTCTTCTGCTTCTTAAGGTCATTGTAGTGGTGGCAACAATATTTCCCACTGCAATGAATGGCAGCTGCACTGGAATTGCGTTTTATCGCGAATTGCGTTGCATTTTTATTTTATATTTCATGTATCTGCAACGCATATTTCTAGGTATTTATGTCTACTTACAGCACGTATCTAACTTGATTTGTTTCCATACGCTCTCACCTTGTGATATGTTGTTGTGTCTCATAGCACCTGCCAATATCTCATGAGCAGCGAACATTAATAACATCAAGACAAGGCTCTTAAAGATCATTGTTGGTAGATAAATATTGACTCCCATGTAGTTCGGACGACTGAGCCTTCTCTAATAATCCATGCTGCATAATTAGCGTGGTCCACGTGCAACGGAGTCTGCTACCTGCTCTACCCTAACTAGTCCCCAATGCTTTGCTTTTTAAGGGCTCCTATTCCAATGCTTATGGCATACTATACTACCTACACTATATATTAACCTTGTTTGTTTAATCTAATACCACTGCATGTATACTGTGGATTTAATCCCTTAGCTAGTATACATCTTGTTTCACGAAACTCTACATTGTATCGCTCAGTTGCATAGAACAGCTCTCACCTGTATCTATTATACCCTGCAACTGAGACCTACTAGCGTAGTCGCTAAGTATACAATGGCTAACAGCATTACCTAACCTGGTTTACCTAGGCTCTTAGCCCTCAACGAATATTACGACAGTAATCCCATAGCCAGTAATCAGGCTTTGCTTTACTGAGCGCTACTCTGTAGCGCACAGCTGTCTGGAACAGCTCTCCCCTGTGTACCAATATTCCTTTTTTCAAAGTCTACCTAGTATAATTCAATATTATAGTCTAGCTATTTTTCTTGTAACAGTTCTTTTGTTAACATATGTAACCATTTTTCAAAGAGAACTGCTGAGTATAGATTGTTAATTATGCTTGTTATATACATTTACCTCCTGTTGTAGACTGCTTTATATTATTCTGTTAGAACCATAAATTACTGTTGCTTAAAGTGTTTAATGCTGAGTGTGAATTGTTAATTATGCTTGCAACATACATTTTCTCCTGTTGTAGACTGATTTATATTAGTCTGTTATATCCATAAAGTACTGTTGCTTAAGGTGTTCTTGAACTTAAACTGTGTTTAAACAACTCTCTTCTCTACACTCAATATTGAATTTCTAAGCCTCCTATCTTCTCTTTCTCTCTCCTTATATCACCAGCATTGTGCTCCAGTTTGTCCCTGCAACAGCTATCTGCATTGTCCCTTTCAGGAAGTCTCTGAACATTAGGGCGACTAAGAGAAACCACCTAGCATCTCCCTGAAAACTTTGACCTCTGTAAAGGCATTGAACAGTATGTATTGACAGCAACTCTGAAGGGTTACATATTAAGCAACTGCTTCTAACCAGGATTGTAAGTTTACTAGTCTTAGCATACTATTCAGGCAGGCTAGCCATCAGCCTACCCTCCCTTCACAGATTCAACCTTTTCCCATATTATTCTAACCCCCTTACATTAACTGTTCCTTCTCTTTCGCGCTTTAGTCCCCCATACCCACCTAGACAAGACCATTGCTATACTATAACTGGCCACCAGGTGGCACCTCGTGAACTAACTTTCTATAAAGAAAGCTTTCTGATTTGCAATTGTCTACCCCATATTGTAACCGTTCTAAATTACTAGCTTCTGCCCTGTATTCCCCACATCTTTTCTGTAAGCTTTCTGTAACCTCACCCCTAGTCACGCTGCTCTTAGTCCCCTGATACACTTATCACCTTTTCTTCTCTCCCCAAGGAATCCTGCCTTCAGTGCCCTCTACCCTTACATCCAGCCTCTCCTCCCCCACACCTCTGAATCAACCTTTCTCCCACCATCAGACTTACCTGTTGGTTAGCTCTCTCTTTACTGATTGTCTCCCTCCACATTTTACTCCCTTGTCTCTTCCTGCTCCGTTCGCCCTGCAGGCTCACTCCGCTCCCCTACCCTACCCCCAAATTACACCCACCCCCACAACCTCTACTTTTATAGCCTGTAAACCACACCTACTTCCTCCCAAACTATCAAACTCCTCCCCTTCCTCTTCCCATCCCCTCCCACCCCTCTCTATACTCTCATGACAACTTCCCCTCATCCTTCTCGTAATAATTTTATATCTCACCAACACAACAACATGTCTCTAAGTTATTCAACCTACCCAATTCAACTATTACTCCTTTTCAGCCTCACTTATTTTTACTCTCTTACACAACCCTCTCTCATCAACCATTCTACCCACTTACATACCACCTTTCATCTCCATACATCAGAATCTCACTACAATAACCACATCTCTCCTAACCTTTACCTCCTCTGCAACAACCTATGTTTTCACTATAAACTTATCCTTCCTCATAAAGCCATCACACCCTCCCTATTCTCCATATCCCCCTCTAATCCTTCCACCCACTCCATTCAAACTAAACAACCCAAATACCTCTTCTTACTAACCAAACTTCTAACTTCAATACTTTTATCTGGTGATATACACCCTAACCCAGGTCCAAACCACTCCTCAAATTATAAATCCATCCTATTCACATCACTTAATGCACAAAGCTTAGCAAACAAAATCCCTAACCTTCATGCATGGGTATTCCATAACAAACCTGACATCTTAGCCATTTCTGAAACCTGGCTAAAACCCCACATTAAGGATGCCGAGATATTACCACCAAACTACTCAATCATTAGATCAGACAGATCCTACAAAAAGGGTGGTGGAGTAGCTCTACTCTATGCATCCTCCCTATGCCTAACACCCTACAACAAAACCATTCCCCAGTTTTCTAATGCAGAACTACTACTAGCTCATCTCCAACTAAATACACACAAATCCATTTCTATAGCCTCTCTCTACATTCCCCCTGGAGATAATATCCCAATACTTGAAAACATCCTCTCCTGGCTATCAAGTAACATTAATAATGAAACTATAATCATGGGAGATACCAACATAAATTGGTCCTCCATACAGTCACCTACACACCCCCTCAACATCAACCTTTTCAAATACTCTCAATTAATCAACACAATATTGTTTGGAGACTGTTATACGGAATAACTGGAACATATTACAGACAGATTATTTAGTATCTAATTTGGTGGGTAACTTTCCTTCCTTTTTGTACAAAAACTGTTCCAACTTGAAGCAAATTCTATGTAAAGATTTTGTACTAAATACTAAGAAATCTACCCAAGTAATGGGAACAGTTTCTTGTGGTTCTTGTACCAGGTGTAAAATGATTTGTCTAGATTCAACCTTTACTCATTCCACTCTAGGTTTCACCTACCATATCAATGTTGCAGCTACTTGTCAGACAAAAAACCTGGTTTATTTAGCAACTTGTACAAAATGCACAGCATTCTACATTGGATTGACTAAAAGAAGGTTAACTGATCGCATTTATGATCATTTGTACGAAATAAAGAAAGAAATAGACACTAATGCACTAGCACAACATATAATAGAACATAAAGAACATACTTTTCTATTCAGGGTACTTGAAAAAATAAACTTAAATCCCAGGGGCGGAGATAATATAAATAATCTAGCCCTGGCAGAATTAAAGTGGATTTTAAAATTTTAAAATTTAATGCTCATAGTTACCCAGGACTGAATACCTCAGTTTCTATTAAACCCATTTTAAATAATAGGAAATGCTAACATTTATGTACAATTATTATATATATATTTTTTAGATGTACGTCTCTCATTGCTAAAATGTCTTTAAAATTATGATATAAGTTATATAATCTAATATATTTTTATAATAATATTTTTATAATAATATTTTTATAATAATATTGGTTCAAAACTAGGCATTCTTTACTTGTCATTTTTTATGATTTTTAAATTTATTCTTTATATTTCATATGTTTTGTACCTTATGGGCAACTAGTATATTTAGCTAAGTTTAAATTTAATACTTATATGCTCTAATATATAGTTATATTCCTGGGTCTATGCTATATTAAATTAAATTAAACTATTTTTACCTAAATAGATTTTGTCTATTAGCTTTAAGGTAAAGGAAGTATTCTGATATATAAACTCTAACAATTGATTAATTTTAATATGGATTTGTTTATTTATGTACTCTTATCTGTCTGATTTCATTTTTACTCAGCATTGCTATATATTTTTCAACCTCATTGTTATTTGCGCCCCACTGGATACGTTCATGCTTCAAGTCACTAGCACATTTCAATAGACTTCGCTCCAGGTTCTATTTGGTCTGTGATATACTTTTTAAAAGTTATATGTCACTTGGTTTGAGTTCCGTATTGTATTTTTTGATGTTTTAATAATGTTTTTATAGCAAGATTTAATCAAGTGTGTAAAACTATTTAAATGAATTTATTTGTTTTTAAAAGATATCGATAGAACTCACAATAACTATGTATCTATAATGGTGTTTTAAGTGCAATAACTTTAGAAATGCTTTAATAGAAATCTGGTGAACATTTCTAAATAATTCATGTCAAATGAATGTAAGCTCCGGTTACGATGGTAACCGCATAAACGTTCACCCAGTATTATATCTATTAGCATTTTGATGCGCAAGGTTTTTATTGCCTTTTGTATAAACATGGACTAACTGTTGAACTGCACTAAGTTCTTTAAATGTCTACTTGTTTGTTTAGTTGCATTGGCAACCGTAAACAAGTCTTTCTAGGGCTATACCTGTTAGCATTCAGTTGCGCAGTGTTTTCATTGCTTTTACTTATTTCATTTAAGCACAGAGTTATAGTTGAATTACATCAAGTTCTATAATTGTTTGTTTGTCTAACTTATTATATATACATATATTTACACTTTTAATTCACAAACTGCATCATGAGTTATGTTTAAGATTTATTATTTTAGAATTTGTAATCACTATTAATGAAAGCATTGCTTCTGACAGTTTGTCAGTTGATCTTGGAAGCTAAGCATTGCTGCTTTAAATATTTAATGAAGTACCTAATTACATAGGGCTTGGTTTTAATTAATTTATGTAAATTATGTAGTATATAAGCACTTCATTGCAGAATCTTCATTTGTCTGATGAAGCGTGGCTGTGACCACGCGAAAGCGCTTACCTCTCAATTATATTCATAATAAAGAAGAGTTTTACTTTTGCTACGGCTGCCGACAATTTCTTTGAACTGTGCAGTTGGGAAGTGTATTTTAAACAGCAACCGTTCATTACTTCAACTACATTGCGGTGAGATCAGGTTTCTGCTTTTCGCATAATCAACACAATAACTAGGCCATCCAAGGACTTCTCAAGGGGCAACATCTTAGACTGGATTCTAGTCTCCCATCCCCATAACTACCCTGACAGTGGAACCCTTCCTGACCCCCTCAGTGATCATCTTCCCATCTTCACTACACGTCTTCCAACTCCCCTACAAGTTACTCACAATTACATAACTACCAGATTCCATAAAAACTTCAACCCTGAAGCTTTTTCCAGTAACCTTAAATCTATTAATTGGACTCCCTTAAAAACCCTACCACTCGAAAATGCAGTATCCCACTTTAACACTACCTTCCTAAACATCCTAAATAATCATGCTCCCCTAATAACCAAAAGAATAAAAAGGAAAGCAGCCCCCTGGCTAACAAAAAATACAATTACTTCCATGCGACTCAGAGACAAAACATGAACACAATACAAGAAAAACAAATCTACATCAAACCTCAATTAATACAAAACTATACGTAACTCAGTAAAAAAACTTATCTGAATAGACCGGCAAAATTACTTTATCCACCTTCAAAACAATCATGAAACTAACCCACGAAAATTCTGGGCAAGTATAAATTCACTCTTAAAACCTGGTACTATAGAAAACCCAAACCCCAGCCCAGACTCACAAGACATAGATCTTGCTACCCAATTCAATTGTTTCTTCATATACTCTATTTCTAAACTTACTTCCTCTTTTACACACAACAATTCACCTAATACCTCCTCTTCTGACAACCAACATCCCCCTCCTACTCCTTTGTCTCATTCACCCTCACCTCAATCTCCCCCTCCTACTCCTTTGTCCCATTCATCCCCACCTCAATCACACCCTTTTTCAATTAAACCTACTCCTACTTCTACCATAAGAAAACTCCTACAGAAATTAAAACCATGCACCAATGCCCCTGACAACATTCCCTCATACTATCTCAGTATAGCTGCTGATGCCATTGCCCTCCCTATCAGCATCCTCATCAATCGCTCTATCCAAGAAGGTCTTGTTCCCGAATCCTGGAAGAAAGCCTATATTATCCCTCTACACAAAGGTGGAAATAATACTAACATCTCCAATTTCCGTCCTATAGCCATCCTCTCTCCCATTTCTAAAGTCCTGGAGAAATGTATCCACCTTCAACTCCTTCCCCACCTCTTGGACAACAATCAACTAACCCCCACACAACACGGATTCAGACCCCATCATAGTACTATGACAGCCCTTCTATCTTTCCTTGAAACTGTGAACAAAGCTAGGGATTCTGGACTCATTGTATCTACAACTCTTCTTGATCTTTCTAAGGCTTTTGATACCATCTCCCATAACCTACTTCTTACTAAACTATCTAATCTAAACCTTTCTCTCACTTCACTCCACTGGTTTAACAGCTATCTCTCCAACAGACAACAAGCAGTCAAATGGAAAAAAGCCACTTCCTCCTTTCTAAATACCCCTACAGGTGTCCCACAAGGCTCCATCCTGGGCCCCCTTCTCTTTAATATTTTCATTAATGACTTTTACCATGCTATCCCTCAGGCTAATATTATTCAATATGCAGATGATTCCACAATCATCTGCACTGCCTCATCCATACCAACTCTACTAAAGCTTACCCAGGATGCCTTCTCTACCACTGAAAATTGGATGAAAGACAACCATCTAGCTCTTAATGCTACTAAAACCAAACTCATGATATTTACTCCCTCAAAAAACACTAACACCGATCTTAAATCATTCTCCATCTACAGTCATAATAACATTCCCCTTGAGCTTGTATCAGAAACCAAACTATTAGGAGTCCAAATCGATGACCAGTTTAAATTCCACTCCCATCTGCTAAAAAACATAAAAAAAACCACACCAAAAACTTGGCATGCTCTACCGTCATAATTGCTTTCTCAGCTCAGCTACCAAGATTACACTCTCAACTACATTTCTCTTACCCTCCCTTCTCTATGGAGCACCCCTTCTTACTAACCTTCAATCTTCCCTCAAAACCAAACTATCCTCTTGTTACAATAAAATTGCCAAATTTGCCACTTCTAACAAATCATCTACACACCACTTTGAACCACTCCACAAACTAAAATGGTTAGAACTACCTAATTACCTTTCATATACTCAACTCACATATGCTCACAAACCGATTTTCCAGCCATCCCTCTGCCCCTCACTCTCTTCTACCTTTAAAATGCACCACACACAAAGACAGCTAAGATCAAACAATCAAAACCTCATAGAAATACATAGACCCCACCACCCTCCTGGACAAAACCTCCTGTCCTTCTCTCTAGCACGCTCATGGAACTCTCTTCCTCCCTCTATTCGTACCATCACAAGCCTCCCATCCTTCAAAAAATCACTCCACTCTTATTTATCCTCCACATGGCAATGCTCCTGCTCTCACCCTTCGTAACCTACTATTTCATCTAGTAACTCTTTCAGTTCTGACTGTATGAACACCAGGCAGCATTACCCTTGGCCTACCTGTATACTACACTAACTCTATATATATATATATATATAAATTTGTGTTTTTATAAATTTGGTGTAACTCTTATTGCCTTGTTTCAGCTGTCTCTGCATGTTTAATTACATAAATTGTACTATGTTTTACCCCATCAAATGTATATGTATATCCTCTGTATTTGGTACTTTTCTCATGTTGAACCCCATGTAATGTCTATGTATATCCTCATTCTCTGTTAAATATGTATGTGGAGCTTTTCTCCCCAGGACTCCATTGAAAACGGGTTCTTGAGCCCAATGGACTATCCTGGTTAAACAAATGCAAATAAATAAATAAATAAATAAATAAATAGCCTTGGCTAGGCTATTCTAAGCCTCAGCCTTATATTGACACATGGCATAATCACCCTGCAGTGGCCTATGGCTATAGTGCTTCACAAGGAGTTCCACAGATATCCTGGACTCCTCACCAACCCACCTTTATGCTCTAAATTTAACACCATTCTTTCCATCACCAGTCATGTCTGCAAAGCCAAGCAAACAAGATATGTCTGAACTGGCACCCAATTCAGACCTCACGTGTAACTGGTTGGCTCAAAGACAAACAGCCCTGTCAACTGCATTTGTATAATGTAAAACAGATGGATTCCTTGGCAGACACATTGGCACTATTTACATCATATAGCAATAAAGGTGTGAAACATGGAATTGAGCTTTGCCAGACATGATGTTCAACCTACTGACACAGGACTCAATGTTTAACAATGAAATGCTTAATGAAGTGGCTTTTAATCATTGCAGCTGGAAGGCGAAAGAGGATGAATTGTGACATATTGTGATGTTGGGGCTTATACAATGTTAAAATGTTTTTGTACCAGATGGGAATTAAATCCATGGGATTAAGCATGCAAAAATTGAAATTTACCTTTTTAATTGACTTTGCCATGGGAGAACTACCTTTTAAGTGAGGTAATTAGAGATATACTAATTTCAGAATGCATGGAGATATACTTCAAAAAAATCTGTATGTGTGTGACTTTAATTACTCCTGGAAATGTATTCCTATGTAAAAGGCAGTATTTATGTTGGTAAATACATTTCAGATGGGTGCAGTTGAATGAGCTGAGTAATACAGGTTGTGGTATATTACATACATACATCACAAGACATAACTGTCCTGAACACATAGGATATGTGATGTTTATAACACAGGCATTGTGCCCATTATACATATGCAAGTGAATTTTAAATCAAATATCATCATTGTCATGTTTAAGAAATTGCTCACACATTAGCTTGATGTTATAAGTGAATCAAAAATGATTTATGCTGAATAGAAAATTTTAGTTATGCAAGCATTGTTGATACACTGCTTGCAATAAACATGTTTAACATTGTCTTTATTTTTACAGCCCAAATCAAAATTTTTGAGATATGGAATTCTGACACCCTTTGTAAATGGATATTTTACCTGGAGTTAAGCCATTAGTCACTTGGGCTTTTTATTTAAATTCACTGCTCTTACACCTTGTGCCACAAAGAAAGTTACTTGACATGTGCATTTTTTTCACTGAGTACTATTCAGAGTGCTGATGGACATCTAATGCCACTAGACTGATTTGTGTTACATAAAGCAGCCTAAACTAAATTTTTAACTTTTTCCTTTAGGCAGTGAACCATGTTTGCACACTGCTAAGCAGAGATCAAATGCAAAAGGTATTAGAAATAAATATATGAGAGAGAATAGAGTTGACAGTGAAAGGAATTCACTCAATGGCTATATGTAAAAACAACCAGAGCAAGAAGAGCATTCAGGTGACACAGTCATCTTTCTCAAGTTTCCTTGTAGCATTAGACATGTAGTTTGTAGAACACATTATCACACTTGTAGTTAATGACAAATGATGTGAAAGTGGACAGACAACAGCTCACCTGCTGTTAGTAACCTAATAATAGTGGAGTGTTACACAACAAGACAATAATTCAAAACAATGTGTATAAATATCTATTCATACCACCCTCTATACAATTAATAAGTAACTGTATTTAAATCCTGCATCACTTCTCATATTTGTCTTAGTTCACTTCCATTACACATTGTGCCACCAGAATAGTTATCTGAGATGAGGAATTTAGTCAGTCAGTACTGTCCAGTGGTCTAATAAAAGTGGACCATTGATGGGCATGTTTATACTACATAAGGCAGCCTAAACTAAATTTTGTATTTTTTCCTCAGGTAGTGAACCGTGTTTGCATGATGCCAAGCAGCGCATAAATGTAGATTTAAAAAAATACATACTGTGAATACTTGAAATGTGATCTCTTGAAAGGATTTGAACAAGGAATCATATACCTTATTTCTCTCAATGTACTTCATTTATACCTTGTGCCACAGAGCTGGACATCTGTCATGTGCATTCTCTGCAGTTACTACTATCCCGGGTGCTGAGGGCCGCATAACTACAATGGCATATTTCTGCTACATAAGGCAGCATAAACTAAATATTTCACTTTTTCCTTAGGCAGTGGACCATGTTTGTGTGTTGCTGAGTGAAGAGCAAATGGAAAAGGCATTAGAAAAATATATATCAGAGATAAAAAAGCTTACAGTAAATTCAAGTCAGTCAATAAGTATATGTAGCAATGACCAGAGCAAGAAATGTATTCAAGTGACCCATTCACATCTCATTGCAACACCCGAAATGTATTTTGTAGAATACATTATCAGACTTGCAGTTAATAACAAATAATGTAATAGTGGACAGACAACAGCTGTTAGCAATACTGACATTAGTTAATTTTTAAACAACACATGGGTAAAATGACATGTGCTTAAATATATATTCAGACCATGCTCTGTAAAATTATCAGTTAGGTGAAATCTAACCACACACCTGCTGTCCTTTTTTCATGAGCTCACTGCACTTAGACCTTGTGCCATAGAGAAAGTTATGTCAAGATTTATTATTATCTCCTGCAGTAAAATGATCTGTGTACAGGTTTTGAACCCTGTGTCACCTGTACTGTTTCTCTAAGCTTAATACACTTACATATTATTCCACAGAGATAGGTGTGCAACAATTTGAATTTCTTCACTCAGTACAGTCCAGAGTGCTGAGGAAAGAGCACTAATGCCAGTCTAAATTATGGTATTGCTGGCATTCCAAATTAAAATTATCAGTTTTTAACCCTGATATGCTACTGTCCACTGCCAGTCAAAAGAAAGCAAAGCCAAACAGGGCACAAATGATGAAAAAAAATTGAAACAAGTACTTTTTAAGTGTGCATTTCTGATGCTTAATCATCCTTTTTATCTTGTAATAGGAACTTGCATGAATTTTAACCATTAACTCAGAGTAAGAACAATTATTTCAAATTATTTCCCATATTTGCCTGAAACAAAATTTCAAGAAGAAAAAAGTGTTTAGATTATGTACCCAGAATGTGACATTGTATCAAGTCGCATTGAAAGTGCAAGAAAACCAGGTTATAAAAGTTACCCTTTCATATTTCCAAGTAAATGCTTGGATGATTGGGATATTGCCAACAGTTATAATACCCATGTACTCACACAATATTAAGCAAAAAGTGCAAACATTGCAGTTCCTTTCCTGTCTTTATTTATGGTGCTTCATTCCTTTATCTATGCTTTCTTAAGAGCAATGCTATCTCATTTTTTTAGCATATTGATTTAACATTTGTTTTCCGGGAACATCCAACTTGGAACAAAGCCAATTTTCAGTGGAGGCCCAGGGAGAAATGCTCCAGATGCATGTCATTGTAACATGGGAGAAAATCAGAGCACCCAGAGGAAACCCGCATGAATGCAGAGAGAACATGCAGACTCTCCACAGAAGAAACCCCAGCTGAGAATCAAACTGGAGAACCTCTTGCTGTGAGGTGACAATGCTACCACTGCACCACTGCACCAGCCAGCATATGTTATCTGTATCAATGCATAATATACTCCCTTGAATATGCACAACATTTTTAGTAAGAGGCAATAACTGTGGTCATTAAAATAACATTTGAATCATAGGAATGTTGTTCTCCTAACTTGGTCAATGTACTTTTAGACTTTTTAGTAAGTTTCTTCTCTCTGACATATCCTTAGCAAGTGCAGATCTGTGAAGCAATGATTCTTCCTGCTGACAGACTCCTGCAAGCCATTAGCTGATAACAATTCTCAGTGCTCATCCATGTATTGCTAGGGTATCTGCATGCAATTGTGCAGTTCCTTATACCATGTTTAACTTCCCTGAAGTTAGTGCAGATTATGGTATTCAGGAATGCTAATGATTCAATATCTCATTTGCATACACATTTGCATACTCATAGTACTCACATGGCTGACTCTCCACTAGATAAAAGGTAATCATGTAGCTAAATATACTTGTATCCTACTGGGGATACTGTTTTGAACTAGAGAGCACGATACTGCTAAATACATACAACATTTGGATAATTATCTACTTTCTACAGAGCTTAAATGTCAAAGTATGTTGCTATTTCTTATATAATGCTTTTAGTGTAACATTAAGGCTGAACTGAAATGCCCAGTACAAACCATTTATCTACATAGTCCATGTATGTCAGTTGTGTCTGCATTACAAAAAGTTTGCTACAGAATGCTACCTGACCTATATTTTGTAGGCTTTATTTTATTGGAATTTGAACAGTTATTGCTGATAAGTGTAGTATAACTTTGTAACAAGTTCAGGTAGTTTATATGTGTTAGCACAAAGTAATGTGTTAATTTAGTGATGCTACCCAGCTGCCTTCCACAATAATGGAGATGGCACTATAATAGTGTTCTACATTTCTACTTGTGCATTTTGAATTATTATTGTTAAGGCTGTGATGTATTACACAGTTACACAAACCTGTTCTCTGCATTACAGAGCTGTTATATATTGTTGTTATTTTATTATTTTTTTGGGGGGGGGGGTTGGCTGTCCTAACTTGTGTGTACTCATAGGGAGCTTTATCTTTTAAATTATGTGCATGATAGATGCATACATTCATACATAACTAAATCCACAGCCATCCTGTCTGTGTATTATATATTTAATTTTGTTTCTGTTTTCTGTTACATCTCCTATAGGGAGATGCCACCCAAGAAGAATCCTACAGATCACCATTACCATTCACTGACATAGAAAATGAGGCCATTATCTAGGCCATATAGTGCCATGGACATTTTATTTTAAGGAAAGGTAGAGGTGACCAGTCTGCTTGTGGGAGGATATAGCAGCAGGTGGCCAATGACATAAATACTGTCAGAAGGCATGGGAGAAGCTACTCCCAGATACAACACAGGACAAGTGAAATGATAACCTCTTCCCACTGTAGTATGGCTGCAGTTGCCCAAGAGCAGGTGGCTACTGCAGATAGTCTTGCTAGCGAACCACCACTAACTGAAGCTGAGGAGTTTCTGTTGACTGTCAGAGATCCAGATAACTTAGCAGAGAGTACAAACAGAATCCTTGATGTTAGTGCTAATGTGGACGACAGACCCAGAGTGCCCCAAGCAGAACTTCCAGGTATGCCAACTGTAAGTGTCATTGTTATATCCTTATATGTGTATATCTTATAAGTAGTGCTAGTGATAAGTGTGAGTCAGATGACACAATAATAGAGAGAGAGAGGTGGGTGTTGGGTGGGGGTGGGGATTTAACTGGTCAGTAGATTTCTGTATAAGAATATTCTTAAGCTGCACATGTAAAAGGGGTTGTTCTCTGCTTCTTGTTTCATTTGCATTGTGATACTTATCAACCTTTTTTCCTTTCCTTATATACAGGAACATCTGGGTTGCTAGCTGCAAGACCACTTGCACATGGTAAAGATACATTTGGTTATTGTTATTATTGCATATAAGGTATATTCAAGTCTGACAGTAAAATTTGTGTTGCTTTAGCATCCATTACTGTCTCACATACTTTTTCTATAAAACAAAGTTTTGATCAATTTTATTATCTGTTCTTATGTTTGTTGTGTTTATTTTTTGTTATCATAGGTCATCCTGATAGTGGTACTATGTAACTCCTACCACCTGATGTCAGAGTATCGGTAGACTTTATGGTGATGACAATGAAGAGGCACTGTCTGGGGGGTGCAGAGGGTCAGTCTGACAATGAGTTGTGGCACCCACATCCCCTGCCCATATATCAGAATTAGTATGCCTACACATATCCATGACACTGATACCTCCAATATAGGACAGGTTGAGGGTGACACATTTGATCAAGGTAGTGTGGTTAAGCTGTTTGCAAAGCTGGTAGCTTCTCCTTGTAGCCATTGTGAGGGCAAGGTGCTACACAGGAGGGTTGATAGAAGTGCTCGGAGGAGGCCCGCTGTCCATCCTCCTCCTGATGCTGGTGCATCATTAGGTGCCACCAGATTATATGTCTAGGGTTTTAGTGGCGGTACAGGCACCAGGGCCTCTCAAGTGATCATTTGACTACTAAATGTCATGCATTCTGAGATGAATAACTCCCTAAACTATGTGGTTGACTTCTTGGGATAGGATGAATGGCACACTGGGGTAGACAATGTTTGTAGTGGAACATCTGCAGGGAGAGTGTGGGCGTCCATATGGCTGGAAGTTGCTACTTCTTCCAGTGTTAGCAGACATAGCTGTGCAAGTTCATTCTCCCATAGTGACACTAGTTTCACTACTCCATCAGTGATTACATGTCCACATCTGTATATGGTAGGCCATGGGATCATGGTCCTTGTCAAAGTTGTGACGAGAGGTTATCCAACTGACATCACCTACATTAAGACAGCACCCTGACTTCTAGCAAGGGCTGTGGTTGGAGCAGTGCATCTCCTGGCATAAGTGATTCTCATGGTTGGGAATAACAATGACACTAAACTGACTACTCTGCCATGCATGGCTCAAACCTGTCCGAGATGCCAGGATGTCATGTTAACACAGTGCTTGATTTTACCCATGCAGACACACACGCACACACACACACACACACACACACACACACACACACACACACACACACACACACACACACACACATACACACACCACACACTGATAAAAATATCACTTACCCATATCACCTTACACACACACATGCAAGCTATCTAAATGGTACTGTTGAAAGCACTATATCTGTTATTACTGGCCCTAACCACTGTATACTCTGATAGATACACATTTCTTACTCGCACACACTCACTTCTTTAGAGTCAACATCCTGCAACCAATACCGCCCCATACAAATGATGAAGACTATGCCCTGCCTTTTGCACATGTCTTTGTGAATCAGGGTTGCATAATGACTCTGTACACAGTGGGTAGCTGATGCTTACTTACTGACAGCCTAGCATTTATCAATATGTATTGCAGAGTGAAATTTATTGATTTCTTGTTCCTACTCATTTGTGAATGATTGCTTATATAATTGTTGAATATCAATGTGCTTCAGTTAGTATTGTAAGTAAAGCAGTGGAAGTAGTAGATAATTCAGTCTTACTTCTTGATATAATTGTGCAAATGAGGGCATAATTAACCTGTTCCACATTTCACAGACAGTGGTCAAGTGAAATGTTTGATGCACAGTATTGGTTAGAATTGCACCTCTAAAGCTAGTTATGAAAACGGAATTGCAGCAGATAGTAAAGACAACCAAAAGGCCTTCTATAGTTATGTAAAGAATCTCCATGGCAATACCCAGATTTGCTCTGAGCTACTGCACAATGGGACCTCCCACAGGTTCATAGGTTCATAGGTTAGTACTAGGCTAACTGCCCTTGCAAGCCATTTGAAGCCTAGCCAATTATCCCTTGTGAGACTCAAACCCTGCACCTTGTGTTTGTAAGGCAAACACCTTAACCATTAGGCCACCCTCCCAACCCCCATCCTATACTGAGCCAACAGATATTGCCAGTATACTGGCCGACAGATTCAGTGCCAACTTTACCCCCTCAAAGGATCAATCGCAATACCAGTAGATTGTCAGACATCCAGCGTTACTGCTGCACAGGTTAAAAAAGCACTGTCCAAGGCCAAGAATACAGCTTCTGTGGGACCTGACAATATCCCGGGTTGTGTTCTAAATGAACTACAGAGTGAACTGGTACCTCACCTGTGTCCCTGTTCAATCACAGCCTCACCTCAGGCCTTGTCCCTACTGAATGGCGCACTGCTACAGTCATCCCTCTCCACAAAGGGGGAGTGACTACAGACCCTGGGAACTATCGCTCCATTAGCCTGATGAGTCTGATATCCAAAGCTATGGAACACATCATCATGGACCTAATAAACAAGGATATAGGGAATCTCCAAACTCTGGATCCCACACAGTTTGGTTTTGTGAAGGGCAGATCATGCCTGCTCAACTTGATCAACTTCTTTGTGTCAGTCACCAGAGCTGGAGATGAAGGCAAGGTGGCTCATACAGCCTACCCTGATCTGGCCAAGTCTTTTGATACCATTCCCCTCTCAGGAATCATAAAAAACTCACTAAGCTTGGCATCAACCCCTATATCACTAGGTGGGTTGCAAACTGGCTCACAGATAGAACTCACAGCGTGAAAGTAGCTGACTCCAAGTCAGACTGCCGACCAGTCATGAGTGAAGTCCCACAGGGTTTGGTCTTGGGTCCTCTCCTGTTTGGTATCTACTTCTCTGAAGTCCAGGCCAAAATGATGGGACTCTAGCTGACAAAGTCTGCAGAAGATTGCAAGCTGGGAGCTATTATTAACTCCCCAAGTGATGTTGACATCCTACAGAATGGCCTCACTGAGACCAACGACTGGTGTCAGAACCATGGCCTTAAACTCAATGTCAAAAAATGTGTCGTCATCCCCTTTGGAAAAAAACCTGGTTCCCATGAATTACCACATCAATGGTAGTCCACTGAACACAGAAGGCTTTATAAGAGATCTGGGAACACAGGTTGACAGCAACCTCTCTTTTGATCACCACATTGCCACTGTGGTCAGAAAGTCCTTCTACGTGGCAAGTCTCATTAGCAAGAGTTTTGCATCCAGGAAGAAAGAGGTCATTGTCTCCCTCTACTCTTCCCTCATTAGGCCAATCATCAAGTACAATGCCCCATTTGGCATGTACCTCACTAGACACCTGCAACAACTGGAGAGGCCACAAAAGTACCTCACAAAGAGGATCCTAGGCCTTAAACACATGTCCTATATGGAGAGACTCAAAAACTCCAACTATTCTCTGTCTTGTATCACCTACTTAGAGGCAATCTCTGCTTGACGTACAAAGCCATGTCTGACCCAGCTCTGTTAGAAATCCTACAACTAAAGAAATCCCAATCCCTCCACACCACATGAACCAGAGGCCTCAACTCATTATCACAATTAACAAAACATGCTGGAGGGACAGGTTCATAACCCAGAGACTGCCCATGCTATGGAACAGACTTTCCATACATGTCAAGCAGTGCACCTTGCTGACCCTCTTAAAGAGAAATCTTGATGAGTGGATGGTAAACAGAAAATTCACCCCGGGGATCACTCCAGTGGCTCTACTCAACAGAGGCACTAGGAACTAAGGTTGGGTGGCACTATGCCAGGGTAATCCTAGGGCTAGGCTTGTAAAGGCCTCAGGGCTATTAGCCTAGTACACACCTATGAACCAATGAATCTATGAATACAAAACTGCATATTGCAAAAATCAGACACAGGAGATATTAATGACATAAATGTACACCACAAACAAATACTCTGCTTAGGGAGGCATGTACATATTTCTATATGACAATACCCTATTATGCAACATTCTTATTTTTGTTACAGGTTCCACACTTACCTTGCCATTACTTAGGTAACAATTGTGTTCTTGGGGGTTGCCCTTGTCTGATGTTATCAGAACACAGCCATTACATGGTTAATAAAGATTGTGGAGCTTGACAAGCAACAGATTTCCTATATGTATGTGTGTGGGATCCTAGGCTTTGACCTAGGTACTGACTGTGTGTGTTATCTTTTGCCTTTTAATCAGAGCCAGGGCATACTGTGCCCACCTCCATTTCCCAGCACTATCTGCAGCTGGTGGTTCTCCTTTAGACACCACATCTGTATCTGCTGCTGTTGCTGCTGGTGACCCTGCTTGTGGTCCTTGAAACTGTGGTCTTGCCCCTTGCTGTCCTTGTTCAAACTGTTTCCTGAGAATTATACTATATTCAGCAGAAGTGCTGGGTCATATTGCATTGCACATCCTTGGTGTACAGTTTTGACACTAGAACCTTGATTTGAGTAATCCAAATACATGTTCTGTGATATTTCATCAAGTCTGAGCATGGGCTTCATTGTCTCTTTGCTCAGTAGGGCTGTGTGAGTTTCTCGTGGGTGTCATGAACGTGTTCAAATGCATAACTTAAATCCCCTACTAGATGCCTATGAGGAATGTCACCCTTAGCAAACCTGATGAAACCACACAGGTGTGCCATATGTGTGACTCGTGGAAACTGCCTGGATTACCTACACAGACATCATAGATGATTCCTTGGGCATTACAGAGAACCTGATGGTTTATAAAGCAGAAACCTTTTCTGTTGATGTACATCCTTCCCTGTTCACCAAGTGGGGCTTTTATTTCTACATGTCTGCAATCTATGATGCCCAACATTTCAAGGAAGTGTGCTACTGAATAGAATTCCTGCATGGTTCTTGCTCTCTCTCCTGTGGGAATCATGGGAAACAGATGTGATTCCTCACATGTAGTAACATTTCATTTAAAAACGGATGTAATATTCTAGTGGCTGATGCCTGTGACACCCCAAATATATCCCCTGAGGGTCTCTGGAAGGTATCAATAGCTAGTATACATAATGCTACACATACCTTTGTTTCCACTATGATTTGGCCTAAGGTGGGCACAACACAGGTTGCATATTTCCTCCAGTGTTTCCCTGTCCATCTTGTATTGATTAGCAATTTCCATGTCATGCAATCGATGATAAGTCAAATGGGTTCTAAACACCCTCCTTCATCTTGCCTGGTGTCTGGCAGCAGCAACAGCATGCTGATTTAAAGCTTGTTGTGTACACAGTTTAATAATGGTAGCAGCACACCCTAACATGTTTTTTTCTAAGTGCAATCATGCCTGCATTCCAAAAAGTTTTGATGTTCAGAGCAAATAGCCATACTGAGTGCACATGGGTGCTTTACAACTTCCTGAATAGCTCCACCATGTTGATTGGTTAATTAGCATGCGCTTCTGCTCTTCATTTTGTCATTAGCTTATTCTGCCATTTTCCTTTGTTTTGCAGCTCTAATCATCATGTTGTGCTGTTTAATGACTACCAAACTGCATGCTGTTGTATAGCTATTTATGAATCTGGCTGATTGTTTTGCCTCACAAAGCCATTGTTTTACTGATTTTCAGCCGTTCAGCTCAAGAAAACCACAGTTTTGACAAAAAATGCCAAAGTTTAACCCACCTGCGCTATCTGATGTCTCAGAATTATTTGTCTGGTCTGCCTAGTGGTAGTGGTGTGTATGATTTAAATTAGTGACCAAGTCAAATAAAGAATCAGAAGATATCCAAGCAAATACTTTGTGATATTCGAGGGGAAAAGTGGGAAGACACAATATGTAGGTCTAGTTCATTCTTTAATTGCTAGAGTTGTGATTAGTAAGCTTAATTATTTATTGTTTATTTATTTATTGACATATATATCATAATGAACATGTTGTGTCAAAATAAATATTCTACATAAAAGGGCATGCCTCTATAAATGTTTACAAACCAAGGGTGAATAGTTAGGTTTGTCTGAAGAAGTTTACGAATCTCTAGTAAACGAAAGCGCTTGCAAAGATTATTTTTGCTTCCAGTGTGTTCTTTTCTCTGTTTTTGTTTATTTTTTGGTTTATTATCGAGTTTCTTGTGTTAAGGGTGAATAGTTAGGAACTTTTGTAAGGCACTTGTATGAACTGGCTGAAAATTGTAGGTTTAAAGGGACAAAAGCTGAATAACTCAGAGACAGAATTGTTATTGGGCTAGATGAAGTAGAAGTGTCTGAAAAGTTATAATCTGAAGTAAATTCAACTTTAGAAAATGCCATGCAAATTACCAGATTGGTAGAATTAGTTAAAAATCAAATTATTAATCTAACTGTGGCAAATAGTGACTGTATGGTAGAATGAAGAGAGAATGGCAAATTTAGAAAAGGGACCCAATTCTGGTCAAAGTAATCACATGCACTCGATACAGACTGAGTCAGAGTTGCAGATATACAAGGTATAACCATTATCATGCTGAGTCATCATGAAGTCTGCATGTAGCAGATGAAAGCGCTTACCACTGTTGTTTAAAAACTACGTGATTTTATTGAAGTGTATGAGCTTTTCGAGCATTTTTGTGCATTAAATTTGTTTTTCCCATCCTATTCGAGTCCGGTATTACTCACAGCCTTCTTTCAGTAGCTTGGACGGAGTACCGTCCAATTATTCGTTTCTTCAGGTATTATCCTGGTATTTGTTCCAGATAAAGAAACTCATGATTTTGAGGTTAGAGGCAGTACTCCAAACTATTACAAATTCTTGGTTATAGATAAACAAAGATAAAGGCTGTTCTGGAAAGACTGAGCTTTAGTCTTTTGGTTACAGTATAAGTGCCAGTGAAATCAGAGAAAATGCAAGCAAGATCACAGCAAAATCCACATAATAAAATACATCATCTGTGGCTGAGTTAAGGTAACATCTACACATGATTAACTTCCTGGGTAGTTTTATGCCTTCTCTCACAGCTGTGCTACATCCATTAGCAAACCAGCTAAGGAAAGACATACCCTGGCCTTGGGAAATACACAAGCCATAGCTTTTAGCAGAGTGAAAGAAATTCTACACAATAGCTCCAGGGTTAGAATACTATGATATCACTAGACTGCCAATAATGAGTACTGATTGTAGTATTTATGGACTAGGTAGAGCATTAATCCAAATGCATTACCAAATGTTATGTAAACTGCTAGGTTCAGCATTAATCCAAATGAATTACCAAATATTATGTAAACTACCAGGTGCAGCATTAATCCAAATAAATTGCCAAATTGTAAGTAAACTACTAGGTGCAGCATTAATGCAAATTAATTACCAAATGTTGTGTAAACTACTAGGTGCAGCATTAATACAAATAAATTACCAAATATTTTGTAAACTACTAGGTGCAGCATTAATCCCAATGAATTACCAAATGCTAAGTAAACTACTAGGTGCAGCATTAATACAAATGAATTACCAAATGTTATATAAACTACTAGGTACAACATTAATCCAAATGACTTACCAAATGTTATGTAAACTACTAGGTACAGCATTAATCCAAATGAATTACCAAATGTTATGTAAACTACTAGGTGCAGCATTAATCCAAATGAAATACTAAATGCTATGTAAACTACTAGGTGCAACATTAATCCAAATGAATTACCAAATATTATGTAAACTACTAGGTACAACATTAATCCAAATAAATTACCAAATGATATGTAAACTACTAGGTGCAGCATTAATCCAAATGAATTACCAAATGCTAAGTAAACTACTAGGTGCAGCATTAATACAAATGGATTACCAAATGTTATATAAACTACTAGGTACAACATTAATCCAAATGACTTACCAAATGTTATGTAAACTACTAGGTACAGCATTAATCCAAATGAATTACCAAATGCCATGTAAACTACTAGGTGCAGCATTAATCCAAATGAAATACTAAATGCTATGTAAACTACTAGGTGCAATATTAATTCAAATGAATTACCAAATATTATGTAAACTACTAGGTACAACATTAATCCAAATAAATTACCAAATGATATGTAAACTACTAGGTGCAATATTAATCTAAATGAATCACCAAATGTCATATCCACTGCTAGGTGCAGCATTAATCCAAATGAATCACAAATGTCATATCCACTACTAGGTGCAGCATTAATCCAAATGAATCACCAACTATTGTGTCCACTACTAGGTGCAGCATTAATCCAAATGAATTAAGAAATGTTGTGTCCACTACTAGGTGCAGCATTAATCCAAATGAATCACCAAATGTTGTATCCACTACTAGGTGCAACATTAATCCAAATGAATCACCAAATGGTATGTCCACTACTAGGTGCACCATTAATCCAAATGAATCACCAAATGTTGTGTCCACTGCTAGGTGCAGAATTAATCCAGACGAATTACCACAAGTTGTGTCTGCTCTGTGTTATTCCATGACAGATGCAGAGCAGAGATACTTGCTTTACAAATGTGTGGGCATGTGAAAGATTCTCCAGATACCTACTAGGATATGAGTTTCCAAATAATGACCTTGTTTGTCCTACTAGGCCTGTGACCTGAGGAGATATTCATGCTGACTAGGGAAAATTTGGTCAAGACACCAGGGTTATTCCTCTACACTTTTAGTAAGTGCCAATGGATCTTTTACATCCACCTGTGAAAAATGCAGTTCACCTTTGTGTTAAGAATCAATTTTCCAGAGTTACCATGCCCCTGTGTTAAGCAAGGCTTATGAAGCCTTATTTTCCACCTATACAACACTTTTATAGGACTGTGGCCAACAAAAGTAAATTCTATAACATTTATGCTTTATACACAAATCAGACTGTACTGGTAAAATTGCCACAGGACAATTTGTAGCTTTATGCCCAAGACACAACTTTTATAACACTTCATTCTGTCTGTCTGGTCTATATTGCACCCCATTTCCATTTGCTTGTTTCTTTAGACTGTCCCTATATACTGGTAGCTTTTTATCTTCACCCTTATCCCCCAAAAGAGTCTTAAGTGATTTTGTAAATTGTCTCTGTGAATAGGACTTTTCTCCTCATCTTTACCCCCTAGAAGAGTCATATTGGGTTTTCTAAAATGTCTTTTTGAACAGGTAGTTTTCCTCCCCATCTTTATCCCTCAGAAAAGTTTTACTGGATGCTCTTAATGTAGTCATCTGTTTAGATCCCTCAGATATACTTTGTGGTAATTCTGGCACTGACAGCTACCACTTGACGAAGTCAGTCAATTGCTTGAGTCTTGTTGGCTTCCCATGACAGACTCACAGTTGAGGGGAGGAAGGTAGAAATCTCAAAAAGTGATTCATAATAATCTGCTTTATGATTCTGAGGAAGTGTTTTTTCTGGCTATAATCATTTGCAGGTAAACTATATAAAGTCAAACATTTGTGACGCCAATGTCTTCTCTGGTGTGTAGATGTATCAATGGAACCAGTGAGTTTGACCTGTCAGAGTGCATCCAATATGGACTAAAGATCAGACTTCAGTATAGTATAGCTGTTTACTTCTGCTAATTCTAAGCAGAATAGGCATTCTGTGCCTTACAGCTCAGAAAGACTACAAATAACCTTGCCAATTCACTGGTCAACCGGCTTTTATACTCAGCCATCTGCTCAAAGGAGGTAGGAATCCTTCTGTATCACTGATAGATTTCTTCTGCAAAAAAAAAAAAAAAAAAATAGCTGTTATAATTGGTGAGTCAGTCTGGACAGAGCCTTCCTGAGTGGGGATCTTTCCTTTATGCAGTATCCAGAATTCTTTTGGGGGATTGAAATGGGCTCTCTATCAGATAATCGAAATGCCATTTCCGCGAATACAAAATGATTGACATGTATTGCACAAACTACATAAACGCCGAACATCCCAAAACGTCGAAGTGTTTTGGTTGGCCCACCTGTGGTATAGCTCCGTAAGGTAAGTGTGCAATAGGTATGGACCTTAGGGTTGGGTGTGGTTAAGATAAGTGTATAGCTAGGTAATGTATGTAAGATTGAGTGTAGTGTTAGAAGTAGGATTTTGTTAAATGTACTTATGTGTATTATTTATGTTGTTAGGGTATATCTCCGTAGGGGAAGTGTGTGGTAGTTACGGACCTTAGGGTTAGGGAGGGGTTAAGGATAGTGCATAGATAGTTGTGCATGTGAGGTTTAGTGTAGTGTTAGAAGTAGGGTTTTGTTAAATGTATTTATGTGTATTATTTATTTTGTTAGGGTATATCTCCGTAGGGGAATTGTGCAGTAGTTACAGACCTTAGGGTTAGGGAGGGGTTAAGGATAGTGCATAGACAGTTGTGTATGTGGGGTTTAGTGTAGGGTTAGAAGTTGGGTTTTGGTGCTTTACTTTAGGGTTAGGAGTAGGGTTTGGTTAGTGTATGTATGTTGTTTATTTATTTTGTTTGGGTATGTAGTATGTAGCGGGTGGTGGGGTTGGGCGACTATGACTGTTCGATGTTTTAAATTTCACGGTTTAGTGCGTTCGGTCTATTTGCAGTTCAATTAATATGTGTCACTCTTTTGGTATTCGCTGAAATGGATTTTCGCGGAACTGGTATAGACCCGTTCAAATGACCCTTTCTTCATGCAGTGCCCAGACTTCTGCTTGTGGGGGGTTGAAATGGTCTTTCTTTCATGCAGTGCTCTGACTTCTGCTTGCAGGACTAAAATGGCCATCTGTTACTCTTAATCATTCTTTCTTAGTAATTCTTTGTTCATTTGTTGGGCTCTGTCAGGGACTCAAGGCACACCTTGTTTGAAATGGGTAAACTTTGCAAGGAAATGTTAGTCCCCTTTTGTTTCCTGTTTATTTGTTACTGGTGTTTGTTTCTTGTTGCTCAGCAATACTTAGTGTTAAGTTTAGAGACAACATTAACACTGTCATTCCTCAACAAACAAAAGTTTAGAGACAACATTTTGTTTGTTGAGGAATGACAGTTGTTACAAAGAAAGAAATATATATCAGCAATGCCTAATGCATGGAAAAAAATATGGCTTGTTTCTTTTTTCTATTAATGTATGTTTGGCTATGTTTTCAGTGTTAATATACTAAAGGTATTTAAAGGAAACTTTGCTGAGCAGAGGCATTTCCCTCCATGCTCTGTTGCATGGCCTACTTTGAAAATGGCCACTGTTGTGTTAGCCATAGAATAGTTAGTTTGATTTGCTACCAGTTTCAAAGGCCTGTATATGCTCAATGTATCCGCTGGACAAAAAACATTTACGGTGGAAATGTGACAAATTTTTCTTTCTTTATCAAGCAAGACTTTGGAAGCAATAAATACATCTTTATTGGAGCTAAGTCAATCATAAATTAAACACAAAGTTACTTCACTCCTGAAATATACAGAAACCAGGAAATCATATAGTCTTTATTTATGAAAGCAGTTTTTTTTCTGAGGTTTTGTCTTCTTGCTTGAAGTCGTAAGATTATAAGTCACTTAGTTAGAGAAGCACCAACCAGAAAAGGTTTCACAGTTCAGAGCATGTGAAGACAGGTTATTACATAACTCATTTTGGTCTTAGAATTTAATCAAACTCTTTACCTTCTTGCAGAGGTAAATTGAGCATATCAGCCATTCCATTTCAACCTGTGTCCGAATTGCATCTGTCAGAACTTAGGCAAATCCAGAAGTTTCCAGTAGTTTGCACAATATTAACTTATTTCAGTGAAACTTAAAAAGACTATAGTTTTTCACAGTAAAATAACAGGGACTGTTTCCATGGTAGTGTTTAAAAGTAAATTTTATTTTAAATAAGAGTTACAGTACCAACCTTGCAACTCATAGGCTAAACATATACTATACATTTTGTTCAGATTCCCTTCCATATCTTTCAGTCTCTTAAGTGTCACCTATCTCAGAAAATTCCGCCTAACAAATAAGGGCTATAATATGTATTCCCCACCACCTGACCCTTTAGTCTTTCAGAGCAGTGAGAGACCCCTGTTACCTGCCAGTTATAACCACATTCAAGATGGAGTGCTGTCATTAGGCCAGATTCAATAAACCCTACATGGTCTGTTTATACTATGTGCGGAGTGTGCTGTGATGCACACTGTTTTGGATTCAGTAAGTGATTCTACACAGTGTGTAGAGCTGCACAAACAAGGTAAACACTGTGGCATGCTAATTAAAACATAAACAGCTGAAATGTATGTAAATCAACCAATACAAGATGGAGGAGCTATTCAACAAACTATAATTTTGCATGTAGACTCAGTGCTGTTTTTCCCTGCAAATTCCAGAACCTCTTGGAATGCAGCCAGGGAAAGGAGTTTACACAGAAAGAATGTTATAGGCTGCAGTTGCTTTAATTCATGTGCATGTGCAACAGGCTGAAATCTATGCTGCTACTGCTGCCAATAGACAATGACCAAGAAGAGTTTTCAGACCCCATTAACTTATCACAATCTGCATGACATGGAAATTGTACAGCACTACAGGGTCGATAGAAACACACTACAGGAACTCTGCAACCTCTGTCATCCTCAAATCAGACCCGGAGAAAACTGAGGGAAATCCATTGAGACAAAGGCTTGTGTAGCACTTAGAATTTAAGCTGCAGGAACCTTTCAGAGATCAACAGGGGACATGATGGAGGTGTCACAGGCATCAGTATCCAGGATCCTCCATCATTTCCTGAATGCTATGCTTCAACATGCCAGTGACCACATATATTTTCCAATACTCCCGAGGTGAGGCCACAAATATGCAGGTGTTCTACCCTGTAGCACAGTACCCTGAAGTACTTGGTGCATAGATTGCACACATACAGAAATTAAGGCACCACCCAGGGAACAGGGTAGACTTTACATAAATAGAAAGGGTGTCCACTCTATTAACTGCCAAGTCATGTATAATGCTAAGGGAATCATCTGGAATGTGTGTGTGCTGGCAACCCAGGCAGTTACTATGACTCACATATCTGGCACACCTCACAAATGTGTCACATGTTCATTAGGAGGGATCTCCCACATGGTCATTTACTGGGGAATGCAAGTTATACACTGGAACCTTGGCTGATGATGCCTATCAGAAATGCCCACATCCCCCCCCCTAAGGAACAGTGTAATGAGGCACATGCTCAAACCAGAAATATCACAGAGCATGTGTCTGCGTTGCTGAAGTCTCAGTTCTGGTGTCTAGACACATCTGAGGGAGCCCTGCAGTACAATCCATGCACATGCACTGAAATCTTCACTGCCTGTACCATGCTAGACAACATCATTATGAGAAAGCAGCTTCAGCAGGATCGACAAGGGGAAGGGGTGCATGAGCAATGGCAAGGTCATCACAGTGACATGCAAGTGAGAAGTCAGAGGGGGAACCAGCAGCTGCTATAGGTGTAGGCAGATGTATGTGTGTTTAATATGCTCTCACATTTGCTAAGATGCAAGGCATAGCACACTCACTCACCACCTAAGGGGCAAAAACCTTCCTCCTATGCACATACATGTAGCAATACTGATGCCAGGCAATGCTCACAACCTTTACCTACCCATGTAATGTCTGTGTACTCCTAGCATCAGACAGAGTCAGCCTTGAACTAAAACTGTTGCAGCTGCTGTATTTACAAGGTAAGTTTTGAATCTGGAGTGCATTCTGTAATAATACGAATGAATGGCATATCCCTGCATCTGATTACTTGGTAATGGAAGCAAGTAAAAGGTGGGTGATTTGTACAGAAATTTATTTAACATTCAACAGCAGAGACCTATGTGACTTATACGTGTTCATTATAAAGTAGAAGGTCTCAGCACACAGCCATACCTCTCAAAAGTACTGATGGTCACCGGATGTCCTCATCTTATCACCATATTTTGTACTGGAAAATAATTAAAGATAGAAATTAGAAAGTAATGAGACATATTTCAGTTTCAGACTTCACAACCCTCACAAGACTTTTAACAATACTGATGCAAAAAATGTTTGATTCTATCAAAGTGTCTAACTTTCTAAGACCAAAATATGTCAAAGGTACAATTACCAAAACAATATCACAAATGCATATATACTAAGCACTAAGTCAGCTATGCACCCTGAGCATCAGACACAAATGTCATGTATCCCTGAATTTGAAAGATAGAAAACAGAGATATGGTACACTTATAACTTGCACAGAGTGTTGTGGGGGGTCAGGAAGCCTAGGCAGACATAAAAGGTCGGTGAGTGTGTTTGAGTAAGAAAGAGAAAATCAGGCGGACATTTGGATAAAGTAACAAATAGCCAGTGAGACAAAATGAGCTTTAAGCTTTATGGCTGAACCATGTAACTATTGGGTGTGTGTCTGTATAGGTCCTCCAAATGAAATTGGTGTGTGAGTGTCTGTGGGAACACAGCCAAACTCTTCACTAGCTCTACATCTATGTATGTTGGACAGATGTGAGCCATGCATGACAGAGGTGACAGTTCATCGTTGTTGTACCTGACCCCAAGAACTGGCTCTGCTAGGAGTTGCACTGGCATGTACACACCCATGATCAGATGCACTACTGCTACCTGATCATAATGGATATCTTCTGGACGAGGTCCCCTCGTTACGATGTTCAGGACCATGACTCCATAGCCTGCCATGTCTGGGTGTGGACACCTCAACTCTGATGCTTGACTGGAAGTAGTGCCACTTTGTGAGCATGATCAGCCAAGGCCATATCAGCTAACAGCAGATGATGTGGTTGACCTAAGCCCAGAAGGATACCATCCCTCTCCCAACAGATGTTCCATCACAGACACTGCCTGTTCAAATGTGTCATTCATACAATCCGTTGAATCAGCAACACAGTGTAGGTAATCATGCATGTCAGCCTGTGTCACATCTACAACCCTAAGCATTTCTCTGGATGAACTATAGGAACAAACCTGTGCATCCATGATGGCCCTTAACATACAAGTGGCATAGGAAGACAAACGTAGATCCAGTGAAGGATAGACAGCAGGCCTCCTACAAGCACTACTAGCAACCCTCCTGCATGGCACTTGCTCACACTTTGTCTATGGCCAGAGTCAACAGCCACTGAAGCCACAATAACCACACTTCCCTGATTGCGTGTCTCACCCTGCACCTGTCCAGTATCTGAGGGCTCACTGGAATGAGTTGGTGTAGGCCTACTGGCTGTGTTCGATAGAATTAGAGATGGTTGAATCTCAAAACTTATTGTCAGATTCAACATCTGCACCCCTTCACTGTGCCTTTGTTTAGCCACCATCATCATCAAAGTCTGCAAATACTCTGACATCAGGTGGTAAGAGTCCTACACTTCCACTGACAGGATCACCTGTGATAATAAGCAACAAACACAGGAATGAAATTAATAGCTACACTACTATAGTCAAATGTATGCTACCAAACTAACAGTGATGCCACTACTACAGACAGTATAGCATTACAAACAATAGTCCTGACACCCACATCACACATATGGATATAATTATGTATTTCTTTGAACTACTCATCACCACTGACAAAGAAGATATTTGGCTTACCATGAGCAGTTGATGCTATGCTTCCCATGGATGATGGTCCTGTAAAAAGTTAAGCAAATGTTAAGGACAACATAATCACAACTAACAGTAACACAGGTGGTTAAAACTTGTTGCCCTTTATATGTCAATTAACTATACTTTTAACAAGAACTTGGATGACAAGTCCAACCTAAGCCCATGTGTAATCAATCAGAATGTGTTGCTAACTGTATCAATCTATAACTCCCCCACAAAGAAATTTATTGTTAAACAGAATTAATGTATTGCTGTCAATATTTTACTATGCAAGAGTATTTAACAATTGAGATACCCAAGTCTACTTGGAAGCTCCACCTGGAACATACTTATTGTCCCTGAAACAGCAGCACCAATGTCAAGGGCATAGTGTTCTGCACTTTCCTGGGAGCTGTTTGGATCCCTGACAGTGGACAGGAACTCTTCATTTGCTATTAATGGTGGTTGTGTAGTAGGCCCCTTGGTACCCATCAGATCACAGGCCACTGCAGCTGCTTTCCTCCATGCAGAAGAGGTCATGTCAGTAGCCCTGTGACACACTTTACCATATGTCCTGTTGTGGCTACCTACTGCATTCACACCAGCAACTATCTGCTGCCAAATTTGCCTTCTGCCTGACACATCTCCATATCCCATCTCTAGGAGAAAGCATCATGTTGCCTAAAAGCTTCCACAATGACCTGATTATCAGGGTCACTGAATGGGGGGGGGGGGGTTCAGGCATTGGGTTTCCTGGATGCCATAGTCCTAGGTGACCTATAACACAACAGAAGGATAATACACATAACTATCACATAACTAGATGTCCTGTTTCCGGATAAAACATAAAATGTAGCATTTCACTATTGCTCACTAGAGAAACATAAAACAGTCAAGACAGTGAAATATTAAAATCAGGAATTGCATGGTTGTAACATATTGCAGTCACACACAAAGCAAGGCTGGATGCAAAACAAGGAGAGTAACTACAGCAACATATCCTTGTTTGCAAAAGAGAAATGCAACTCTGCTTGCCCAGCCCCACAAGAACAGACAAATGTCACATTTTTCTGATAAACCATCAATCCAAATGTTATAAAATGACCTGTCCCTGAAACATGTCCAAGATTTAACACAGAACATAACATTTAAGCTATTGCCAATCATGTCTACCTGTGGGCAGCTCTCCTATAGAGGTTTGTATGGTTCATCCTAAAAGGCTAACACCCTTGTGTCATTGACAATACAGGACATTTACCATTTCACAGGAATAACTATAAAATAGTGTACACAGAAAAACAGTTGAAAGAATTAAAAAGTCTGTACATTTGAGAAAGTGAATTGGCCTGACAAATGTGCCCAGGCCATCAGTACACTTCTAAGAAATGCATACAGATAAAGGTAGCCTTCTCTAATGCACATACATATTTTTCTTAATAACATTTCAGCATATGCAATATATGGCTAAAAAATGCAAGCATACCTTTTCAAGATCAGTAATCTTCTGTGCAGATATATCCCAAAGTAATATCTTCTTCTTTGTTCTTCGTATAAACAAGTCTCCTCACGTTCAGGTTCCCTAGTTACATGATTGCCTTTTTATGGTGTAGATCCAGGGCTGTGATCATGGTGAAGGTGCAAATCAAGTGTGAACTCATTAGAATTGATGAATCCCATATACTTGGCTCCTTGTTGCAGATGTAAACATAGTGCAGGCACTCTCTCAGTGTTTTTGCTAATGGATTGCAACTGTGAATGATTACTGGTAGGGAGAAGGAAAACACAACAACAATGCAAATAAATAAAGAAATCAGCAATTAAAAGAGATAAACGCAACCAAAAACAAAATTAAGCCTGTTAAATTGACCCGCTCATGCCAGAGCTCAAAAAAAACAAGCACCAAAACTTAAAGAATAGATCTGTTGTCATTTATTATACATCCATAAAATCCACAGAAAAAAATGTCAAGCGTTTTCGTCCCACCGCACACTAGTAATGTGACTTCATCAGAACAACTGGTTACTGGTAGGGAGACAGAAAACACAACAATGCAGACTACCTCCAGTGAGTGTGTCATCCAGGTTAGACTTACAATGTATAGAAGCAATTTTATCAAAGTTTGAAATGTCAGTAAGCAGCACAAAATTCACAGTTCAACCTTCCCTTAATTTGTTGAAATCTGTATATTATTGTTATTTAATATCCTCTTACATTTTAAGGACAATGATACAAAACGCCTTACAGACTGCATGTCTTAGATTACTCAGATAAGACAAGAATGTGCAACAAACACAGAGATATAAGGCACAGCTGCATTTTTGCAAGCAATAGTCATAAATTGTTGTGTGATCACTTAGTGCACTACATCTGAAATTAATACAAGTAGAAATAACTGTAGTATGGTTTGTTAGTACTGTGAATGAGGTTGCAGTTGTATGCAGAATGATTTCAGTTCCCTGCTGCAAAACTGTTTGTGTGGCACAAAGGGATTAAGACAATCCTTACTATGTTTTGAAGGTTTATTGGAGTGACTGTTCAAATCCAGACCTGTGTAAAAATATTTCATGTGTACCAGCATATATTTTGCAGTGTTTATTTAATTGATTGCTTTTTTTCATTTCAACTACTTTTCCCTTTTTTTTAATGCCAGTGTTTGCAAGGTGCATGACTTAATGCAAAGAAGGGAAATGAAAAACACAAAGAATGTCATGTGTGGCTTTGCTTATATCTTTTGCATGGTGCTTAGCAGTGCACAAACCTGGACTAATGGCCCACACAGAAAGCAGACAAAACACCTGCAAACAGAACATCTGTAGAAGTGTAAAGGTCAAAAAGGATACATTGTTGCAATTTTTGCTTTCCACTGTGTGGCAGTTAGCAAGGTTCTGCAGCCATCGAACACCTGCAGACAAGATGCAGACAGACAATAATTTAAAATGGATGCATTCAGTTAATTCTGTTGGGCATCATGCAATCACACTAAGTGGTGTTGTGTGGCAGTGAATGCACAGAACTTAAGAAAAACTAGGAAATTATGCAATTATCATGTAACTACTCCTGTGGTAGCAGCTATAAGTGTAAGGCTATAATACAGATGGTCCTGTGTTGTAGTTCAGAGTGTGTAACCTATTTTTACTGTTGTGACAGTCCAGTTTATAGCAATGAACATAGAAATATACAAGTTTTGTTTCAACATTTTTGTGGCAACAGGTGTAAGTGTGGGGCTGCCATACACATGGTCCTTGGGTCTAATACAGGACATTCCAGAAATGTTTACTGTTGTTACATTTCCCATTATGTTCAGTCTTACTTATAACACTTTAGATAGTGGAGCTGATATGAATTATATGTATGTGGGATAAGACAACCTTATTGAGTTTTCAGATGTATGACAGAGAGTATACTGTCTGCTATATTTCTACTGTTGTTCCATTTCCCATTGCATTCAGTCTTACTTATAACACTTTAGATATTGGAGCTGATATAAATTATATGTATGAGGGCTAAGACAACCTTATTGTGTTTTCAGATGTATCACTGAGAGTATACTGTCTACTATATTTCTATAAGTATAATTCTAGTATCTGGACTTCGAAGGCCTTCACACTTAAATAAAACACATATACAAATGAATCTATATACAAGACCTTGTCAGGTCACATACATGCATACATGGTTAACACCTCAAATGTCAGGTGTATTTATGAATAATTCATGACCATGTCTGAGCAGAACTTATTCTGTGGCAAATATGGAAATCACCACTGTGAAAGAAAATGTTTTGTCTCTTATGCATAGGTTTGAATCCTTGCTTTACAAATCAATTTTACCAGTGTATAAAGGCAAACAAATCTGTCAGGTCATGAAATGTATACTCTCAGTGCATGTCTGCAAACCTAACTCACCTAACAGTTACCTTCCAATTTTCAAAATATATTTTCAAGCTACAGCAGCAGACAGCCCTCAAACTAAGATTAAGTGTCAGTTTAACCTTCAGATTTAAAATAGTTATTTCCTTTCTGCTTGGCACTGCTGCTCTCTGCTTAACATTGTGCAAACACAGTTGGCATCATTGCTTGGGTTTGCGCACCACCAGTAAACATCATAGCAGGACCTGGCAGGAAATCATTAGTTGCTATTGCTCTAGTTCTGGTGTTAGACATGCCTGGAGTTAGAGGATAAGGTGCTCAGTTTAGGGCCCAGAAGTGAGGTGTTCAGGAGTCAGAATATCTACTAGACTCCTGGTATACTGCCACAGCCAAAGGCTTCTGCAAGGGGACTATTCTGGCTCCCAGTATAAGTTTGAGGCTTGAAATAGTTTGGTTCAGGCTGCATCTAGTGTGGCTGCCAACCACACACAGCAGAACAGTGTAGGCACCATTTCAATGACCTATAAAGGCTCAAGAGGGATACCCTCAACCAGTGGTTGACTGAGTTTCAAACTGGTTACATCCAACAGTTGTATAAGTTTGCTAATAAAATAGCATGATGCTCTACTGGAGAGATTGAGGGAAACAAGGGGTATGTATGCAGTACAAGAGAAGTATTATTGTAGCTTTAAAAGTTAAAGATAGATTTTGGGGTTTTTCATAAATTAGTAGCAAATAAGCATGCATCCTAACTGTAAAAGCAAGTATGCATTCATTAGTCTGTAGCGCAAAATAACTGTAGAAGTCAAGTGTAAGACTGTAGTCAGAGGTTGTGGGTTCACATACTATGAGTAACAGCTATAAAATACTGAATTCTTTTAATACTATTGCAGAAATTAAACTATATACAAGTGTTATAAATACCCTGCTGTTAACTGTAATCTGTATAACTTGACCAAGCATATGTGCACAATATGCACATTTCTAAGATTACTTTGGTAAGTCTGTAGTTATAGTGTGTAGTTGTTTGGATTTATACTTAAATGTAATACTTCAGATAAAATAGTTGTATAATTGTGATAATGTTTTTTGTATGTCACATATGATAGTAATAATTTTACCTTTTTTCTCCTCTCACTTCAACCCTTATCTCTTTTTTATTTTCTATTTTGTGTCATAAAAATGTCTTCATGTCATCCATCTGTACCAAGTTACTAAATGCTTCATAGCACAGTGAGGTAGGCCAGTCCCAGTGGATCAGCCTGCCCCCACTTCACAGGCTCCAGCACCAATGCACATCTGGGACCCAACTTGGCAGCACTCCCTCTGCTGCCCCTGCACTGCCTTCACCATCAGGAAATACTGGCCTGACACTACCCTGATACCCACCAGGAGATGCCAGGTTTGATGCATAGGGTTGCACACTGCACCATTAGTGTACACCTATGCCAGATGGTGAAGCTGCTCTCCCTTATGGTCCATAGGAAGAGAAGACTTCAAGCACTCCAGCCACCAGTGGTGTAAAGGGACAGTGATGACAATCCAGTGGGTGTGGACTAGGTTCTCAATGTCTCCATGTTTGATGAACATGAGCCTGGATTTTCCCCTTCCTCACCCCAATCATAGTGTCCCCCAACCTTTTGTGTCCCTCATTGTCCCTGTATTTTGTCTTATTTGTCTTGTTTGTTTGCATTTGCTTCCTCACTTCAAGTTAATTAACTCAGAAATACCAATGTCCATTACCCAGCATTATTCTCTTACTGAATTAAAAAAAAAGTGGGCATTTGTACCACAAAAAAAAAAAAATCATCCCATACATAGCTCTCCAGTTTGAGTCCACTTCTAAATCTCGAAAGCTCATAATCTCAAAATACTGAGTCCAAAATCTCAAAAGTTCAAAATACAAAAACTCAAAATATTGAATTTCATAATATTGAAAAAACTGAATACACCAACACTTACAATATTCCAGCACAACTACATAATGAAACATATTACACTTCTCCAACTATAAACAGGGAGGCAAGCCCCCCTTCACCCCCCCCACACCCGCTGTTACTTAAATATATCAACTCCGAGATCGCACTCCACAGAAGAAAATGAGAAACATATCATTACGTGCTTCACGACTGCCTGTTGTAACCTTAGTCATGTTCCCTTTTAATTTGTTATACTACAACACAACTCATCTTAGTATAGTAAAGTGTGATCTTGGCATTGATATATTTAAGTAGCAGGGGGCGTTGGGGTGCAGCTCCCCACATGGGGGGGTGCAAGGGGGCTTGCCCCCTGCTAATAGTTGGAGTAAACTAAAATGCTTTGTCTTTTATTTGTTTCTCTATGCACTTCTGGTGGAGTATAGTAAGTGTTGGTTTTTGGTAGTTTTTTTTCAATATTATGAAATTCAGTATTTTGAGTTTTCAGTATTTTGAACTTTCAAGAATTTGGACTCAGTATTTTGAATTTCGAGATTATGAGCTTTTGAGATTTAGAAGTAGACACCTCCAGTTCATGCATGTGTCTTCTACGCACAATTGATATGATCCAAATTGGCTATACAATATGATTATGTTGTTGTCACCCCACTTTCTGGAGGTGACAGTCCAAATTCAGTTAACATTCTGCACATATTTTCAGTTTACACTGTTGAAGAAATGGATAGCTATGGTTCTTTCCTCCCTCACTCCTGCACATTCCAATATCACTTTGCTTTTGATGTTCCTCCTGTTTACTCCCCATTTTACCACTTTCTTATCTACCCAATTTTAAGACCTATAATCTGGTCAAAAATAGCATTACACACACACAAATAGGTACCAAAGAATGCAATGGAGCTCTTCACTTTTGGCTACTATGTTTGTGTGGAATTTGGCATCTCACAAAAATGCTAAGTGATTGTGAGCAACTCTGTAATGCTGCTGTTACCTCCATGCAATGCCACTTAACCCCACTGCACTATATCAACACACAGTAGCACATGCTGGATGTACTATAAAGAATAATGTAATTGCATCATCACTGTTTATTTAAAAGTATTAGCTACACCTGGATT